>NC_061111.1:225512333-225545227 GCF_002878395.1 Capsicum annuum | reverse complement strand
TGGCTCTATCTCTGGTCATGTATACAAGATCATTCTAAAGTAAATATAAAATAAGTGTGAATCTAGTACATCATTGTCCAAAAACTATAAATATAAAACCCCAGATTTTTCATCATTAAAAAATTCTAAAATTTTATCCTTGCCTCCTGGACTATGACTCCCCTTGAGAGTTGTAATGAGTCTTGACGGGTCTTAGGGACCTAATCATAGCCTAGATAGTAGGTTGTCCTAGAGTTTCTGCTATTACTACAATTAGGGGGTTATGAGTCGTAAATACTCAAAATGAGTCGTATAGTGTCTTCTGTAGCCTAACTAGTGTGATGCCCAATTATTTCTATTTAGATAATGACTGGACCATGTGAGTCATAATAACGTCATATGGTATGACTCATAGCTGAGTCAGTGTAGGTGATCATGCACACTGTCCAGACTATAAGTGAGACCTTACAAACCGTAAGGCAACCCTACAAGTCGCAAGGTCACTCATAGCGACTGGGAGATAATTTTTGGCTTTGAAGTTGAGGGCACTTTATACATATCCCTCATTACCAAATTAAGATCTCACATCTATACTCTCTTATTCATAATGCAATCAAACACACTTTCTTCTCTCTAAAATCTTCAAGATCAAGGTACTTAGGGTTTCTAAGAAGTAGGTCATCCAAGGGCTCCAGAGTTGATTTCTCTCTATAAATCTTATTTCTTTAGGCATGTTACTCTTCCCTACTTCATATTATATAGAAATCATATGTTTTAGAAGGTTTAATTGAATGATTTTGAATGCGGGTTTACAACATGGTTGAGGGTTTTGGAATGGTTGGTTCATAAATTGTTTTTCCATGATTTATTATAATTGTTTATTCTTTATTAATAGTTTTGAACTTGTGGGGAGCATGGATATGGTGAATAAACTAAGGGGACATGGTTTTCCCCGAATTGATTCTTTGTGAGATTATAACTTGGTTTGAATTATAACTTGGTTTGACTTACTCACCTATGTTATTGCATTGCATAAAAAGGTTAAATAATGAACATGGATTTTGAAAGCCTTGTTGGATATGGTATGATTAAATGAACAAAGGGGACAAGGAGATCCCCCAAAGATTTAATATGATTGTTATGAAATAGAGATAAGCTTGCAAGTATAAGGGTATGACGATACCCATGGTGTGCCTTAACGATTGATTTTATGGTTAATAAATGGGTTATGTGAAACTTATTTTAAATTGGTCTTAATGGGGGTTATGTAGCAAAGTCATGAAGGTGTGGGTCTCGGATGACTTATATTGGAAAGTTATGTTCGTCGACATGAGGTTTGGTCTTCATGACCGTGTACATGGGTCATACTTGATATATATTTTAGGATATCTAGTTACCTTAATGGCTTTAGATTTCCCTCGATTTTTCTCCAGTACGAGCGGCTAACATGCACTACGTCCTTTTCAGTAGGGGAATTTGTACCCATATTGACCATGGGTTCCTATTGTGATGGTTGAGCTACATGATCCGGGATAAAGTTTTACTTATTGATAAGCCTTGTTCCCTATCTCAGTATATTTCTTATGTATGTGTATAAGAATGCTTACATAGATTTGAATTGGATTCTACTTGGCATTATCTTATCTTCTATCTGTGAGTTACATTCTAGAGATCAACCCACTAACCTTCTCTGGATGTTGTATCTCCACGCAATACAGGCACTGGAGATACTTTTACTTTTTTTGCATAATATTAGGTGGATCGTCTCAGCTCAGCTCATCGATTATTAGTAGTGAAATAGTGAGTTTCCACACTCCAAAAGACTTGGACATTTCAGCAGTTTCCATTCATAGATTAGAATTGAGAGTTCACATTATCATTAATATTATTATTGCCAATATCATTATTAGGGTCGGGGGCATGTCTCGAGTTAGATTTGTTTTTTATATTGTTTAGAGTCTTTGTGAATATTGCTGTTCTTGGGTATTATATTTTAGGTTGATATTTCATAGACTTAAATTTTATTTACTCTATCTTGTAATATGTTCTGAATTCAACCATTGTTAGGTATGTTATGTTACTATTTGGCTAGGCAAAAGAGGGTGGTCTCCGATCTTTGATGGACTTGAGATACCTGTCATGGCCAGGCCCTAGTTTGAGTTGTGACAAAGTTGATATTAGAACCTAGGTTTTGTGTCATTTGGTATCCACAAATTTATATCAAGTAGAGTCTCTTTTATGGATGTGTATTGCACCAAATTTATAAGGTAGAGGCTACAAGGCATTTAGGAATATTTCTCTTTCATGTGATCTACTTTCAGGTTGTAGAGTCTAAGGTATTAAAATCTTTTCTAATTCCCATTTCTTTTCTTTTCAGATAATGCTTCCCTAAAGATCTGATATTTATTGAAGCTCCTCTATCCCATTTGAGGACAAAGTAGACAGGGCTTGTCCTACTCAAAGAGATTGACCCGATCTAAGGTCGCTGCTTTTGATTGCCCTAGTAGAGTTACACCGGTCCCTGTAGATCCTTCTCTTGCTAGTAACACTCCAGCTCGATCAGCTCCAGGAGATATTGCCAATGTTGAGTTATGGCATTCCATTTATCTATTGACCCAGTTAGTGATAGCTCAGTCACATCAATCAGGTCCTGCTGGTGTTACTATGACTTTTTCTATGGCCACTAGAGTTGGTCAATTTATGAGGTTGAATCCTCTGACCTTTACTAGTTCTAAGGTTGAAAAGTATCCTCAAGGGTTCATAGATAAGATGGAGAAAATATTCCTTCTGATGTATGCCTTTGATTCTGAGGGTGTGAAATTTGCCGCATACCAGCTGTAGGATGTAGCGTATCAGTGGTATGAAAAGTGGGATCAGTCTAAGGGAGATGATACAGAGTTAGATTTATGGGAGTATTTCTCGAGTGTTTTTCTTGATTGCTTCTCTCCTTAAGAGTTAAGGGAGTCGAAGGATGAGGAGTTCATGAATTTGAAGAAAGGTAAGATATCTATGAAGGTGTATGCCTTGAAGTTTCACCAATTGTCCCGTTATGATCTCGAGCTAGTATTTAGTATGAGGGCTAAGATGAGAAAGTTTGTTTTGGGTTTGTATCAGGATTTGGTATTAGGGTATAAGGCAGCCTTGCTAAATAATGACATGGATATCTCTAGTATAGCGGTGTATACGCAACAAGTAGAAGATAAAAAGAAAAAGCATGCAAATATTGGGGAGAGGCAGAGTAAGAGACCTTAATTTTTTGAGCAGACTAGTGGCCAGCAGAATAATGGCAAAGATATAAGGCAGTGGTAAAAGAAGAAGTGGGGGAATTTTGATTCTTATTCTATGGCTAGTTCTCCTTATCCTAAGTCATCTGGTGATTGTTGTTTTTAGAGAAACAGTGGATTTAAGGCATAGGGTTCCCAATATCAGGCCAGTGAGGCCCAAACAGCTCTATCTCATCCATCTGATAGATTTTTTGGATAGTTGCATCATGGATTTTGTAATGATTGGGGAATAAGTGTTTTAGATGCAGTCGACTTGGCCACTTTTAGAGGAAATATCCATCAATCGATGTTGCTACAAGGGCTAATAAGGTCCCAGTTGTTGCTTCTTCAGTTGTTGCATCAAAGGGTGCTACTTCTAGCTCTTTCACTGGTCGAAACTGTCTATATGCTCTTGCCACCCATTAGGATTCTGAGGCTTCTTCTGAATGTTGTTACTGGCACATTAAAACTTTTCTCTCGTGATGTTTATTATCTACTTGATCCCGGATCTACCCTCTCTTATGT
Source organism: Capsicum annuum (assembly GCF_002878395.1). Lineage (NCBI taxonomy): Eukaryota > Viridiplantae > Streptophyta > Magnoliopsida > Solanales > Solanaceae > Capsicum > Capsicum annuum. The sequence continues at coordinate 225,541,460 of NC_061111.1, read as the reverse complement.
GACCCTGTATGTGGCTTTTTATTTTAATTTTGATCCTGAGTAAATTTTGGATCCTTTTTTTGTGTCTACCCCGATTGGTAACTCTATTATCGATAAAAGGGTCTATAGAGGTTATGTGGTATTGGTCTGTGGTATTGGTCTATGGTAGGGAGACCTTAGTGAATCTGATAAAGTTGGACATGCTAGACTTTGATGTGATTTTGAGGATGGATTGGTTGCACCCATGCTATGCATCTCTTGATTACCAAACCTAAGGGTCAGTTTCTAATTCCTAAATGAGTCAGTGATTGAATGGGTAGGTAGTTCCCTAGTGCCTAAGGAAAGGCTCATTTCTTATCATAGAGCTCAAAAATTGATTTCCAAGGGGTGTCTGTACCATCCAGTTCATGTTAAGGATTTTAGATCTAAGGGTCCTTCTTTGCAATCGGTCCCTATGGTCTTTGAGTTTACCGAGTTTTCTTTGATGGTCTTTCTGGTATTCTCCCAATAGGGAAAATGATTTTAGGATTTATCTTCTTTCGAAGATTTGTCCTATCTCCATCCCTCCATATAGAATGGCTCTGGTTGAGTTGAAAGAACTCAAGGAGTAGTTGAAAGATCTTCTAGATAAGGGTTTTATCTTCCCCAGTATTTATCCTTGGGTGCTCTGGTTCTCTTCGTGTATAAGAAGGATGGATCCCTTCGGATATATATAGATTACCGTCAATTAAAAAGGGTGACAATGAAGAATAAGTATTCGTTTCCTAGGATTGATGATCTTTTTGAGTAGCTTTAGGGTGCTAAATACTTTTCCAAGATTGATCTTTGGTCGGGTTACCATCAGTTGAAGATAAGGAAGTAGATTCCCTAAGACTGCCTTCTCAACCTGGCATGGTCATTTTGAGTTTTTGGTGATGTCTTTTGGATTGACTAATACCCCGACGGCATTTATCGATCATATGAATTAGGTCTTCTATCAGTTCTTGGATTTGTTCATAATTGTGCTTATTGATGATATTTTGGTGTATTCTAAGAGTGAGGTGGATTATGTCGATCACCTCCGTCTTGTGATGCAGACCTTAAAAGATCAGTGGTTATATGCGAAGTTCTCGAAGTGTGAGTTCTAGTTCAATGATGTGACCTATTTGGGTCATGTTGTTTCTAATGAAGGGATCATGGTGGATCCACAGAAATTTATGGTGGTTAAGAAGTAGCCTAGATGTAATGCCCCGAGAAACCATCCTGAGATGTCACGCGGTGCTTATGTGCCCGAAGGACTATAAGCTAACCCTTTTCTGATATCTGTACCTTTACACTTCATAATATCTGAAATAAATGCAGAAACTTGCCATAAGGTTCAACACATCTATACATACTCAAAATTGAAAAATAAATACTAATACATCCATCTAAAAAGCCTCTAAACTGTCTGAACTGTGGAGTTGATGCGACAGGTCCCCAACTAACTCCATCAATTGAAAATAAACAAAGTATTAAGCAATAATAGTACACTGAAATTCATCCTCGGAAAAAGAGGACTCACTTCTACTGCTGCTGACTGGGACTGAACAGCTCAGGAAAAACTAGATCATGTGCGTCTGAACCTATGGTGTCAAATAAAACACCATAGTGCTAATACGTCAGTACAAAAATGTACCGAGTATATAGACGGGGTAGGCTAATGCAAGGGTTTACGCATGCATAATATCTAAACTGAATAATCATGAAAATACCGCATGTAACACATATATGAATGCATAGAACATGAACACAATTATCGCAACTCTAGATACTAAAACTCAAATACCACTTTACTGCAGACTGAACTCACTACTGACACTGAGATACAGAATCACTGACTCATCTGATATTGATAACTGAGGATCTAGATATGCTTACATCAATGACTGATTTCTTGGACTTACTACTTTTGAATGATAGGATTAGAGATCAACCTTTCTAATAGATGATTTCGGAAGTTTTATCAATGACAAGAAATATAATTATATCTGAATCTGACAACAAGAATACTCAATAAAAATCTGATACTGTGATCAAGCCTGTCTGACAGCATATCTCTGAATATAATATCAAATACTTATATGTGAGACCAAGTCTATCTGATGGGATGGCCCATAAATTAATGGAACTATCTGAGTTCCTTACAATGATAGATGATCTTATCTAGCAATCTTGATTTCTGAAGACTAATTCTAAAATTGAGAATGAATCTGAAACTGAAACTATGGGAAGTAGTCACTTGACCAGCATAACCTGACCAACCACATGAGGGGTCTAACCTGTGCCCAGTTGGAAGGGTGTCATTATCGTGCCACTGGTAAAGACAACTCTATGTGACCCTCATCTAGCTGGTCCTCAAATGAGAACGGTGAAGCCCTCATCTAGAAAGTCAAGCCACCTCATCTACCCTCATCTATCAAGTATGATGTCTCTCATCCACCCTCAACTAACAGGTGCGATGTTTCAACCTACGCTGGCTACATAGTTCTGGACCACAAGGATTGCTTCTAAGAATCACACCCTCTACTAGTAGGTGAGTTCCCATCCTTGAGCTTGCTCGGTGCTAGTTTCTATTCCCAATTGAAAGACTCAGAACTGAATTCTCAACTGAACACTGGCTGAACTGAATCTGACACTGATCATATTACACAAAAGGTCTGACTGAGTTATACTGAGATCACTTGGTTCTGTATCTTATGGAAAAGCTATTGAATCATGGTATCTGACTGACGATACAGAGCTTGAATAGATTACTCAAATGGCTTGTTATATTAGGATTGAATCACTTGAATACTATTAGAACTGAGCTGATTACAGGTGTGAGGCTAGATTAATAGCGACATAGAGATTATAGAGATAAATGAGATTACTGAGCTTTATTAAGCTTCGCACTTGTCTGAGGATACAGAGTTCTATATTTCACTGAGTTATGAGAATCATGGATAGATTGGAATTATCAAGAAACTCAAACGGGCTTTACACAACAGCTTTATTTTTGAGTATAAATACCCTCAGGACTCGATAACATAAAATTAAGACATAATTATTCTTCATCACAAATCATTCATACATCATTACGGTCATCCATTCATCACTACAATCATTCATTCATCATTACATGTATTCATTCATCATTACAATCATTCATGTATCATTACAACCGTTAAAGCATCACTTTAATTAGTTGGGCATCAGAACATACTTTCCCTCTCAAGATTCTTAGGACATCACATTAAGCATTTAGGAAACATAGACCTCTATTTATCCTCATATACTAGCCTAGGGAAGACATGTTATTAGATTATACCCCATTCAACGAGATCTTACATCAAGTACTTCATACCTATATTAGTCTTGTCATGTATTTGAATATACTTGATTTGGGGGAAACTTCATACTAACATGTCACTATTTACTTTCAATCACTTGACATGTATTAAAAGCTTATCATATATCAAAAAGCACAAAATCATAGAATTTACAACCATCATATCTCGACTTGTTCCTTTGTTCCCTAGGGTCTTTCAACAACCACTAGACACGACTGATTTTACACCTACTTGGGGATTTTATGCTATCTTGGCACATTTCACTCACTAAGGCATTTTATCAAACACTAGGCATGCATGGACTAGCTCACAATTTGAAGTTTCCTAGTCAACTACTATAGCGGCCCTTATGCTTCACCTAAGCTCTTTATCAAACCTAGGGGGAACTTTCTTCACTTATTCAACCATTTCTACACCCAAAAGTCATGAACACATCACATGGAAAAACAACTTCAAGAGGGTCTATCACAAACATCACATGAATTCCACATACTAGGGTCAAAGCTCATGAATTTTGTAGACAAACATAAAGTAAAACTCAACAACACATTAAACATCCTTTTCAACTGATACAAATTAGTAACAACTTATAAACATAAAAATCTTTTAGTTTTAAAAAGGGTTCTTTAGCTTCTTGGATGAAAGGGACCCAAGAATCAACATCTATATACCTTAACCTTTGAAATTGGATGAACTTTTGCACTTGAAACTTTATCCACACTTGAAATAAATAAATTCTTGAAGCCCACACTATGAGGAACTTGATTCTTGAAGAAACCTTGAAGATTTATGGATGATTTTTGGAAGATTAGGGTTCTTGATTAAAATCCTAGTTATACTCTCTTGAGAGAGTTGAAAAAGAAAATGATTGAATTATGGTTTGAATGAGGGTTCCTCATGTTTATAGAGGCTCAAAAAGGGTGGGAAATGACTATAATACCCTTGCAAAAACTCCCTTGAATTGCTGGAAAAATATACTTGACGCCATCCGTGACAGGCCGTCAGGTTCGTGATAGGCCGTCATGAATGGTCATCACAAAAGGGGTCCAAATTCTTGATTTTCTGCTCAGGGATGATGCTGTCATCAGAAATGTCGTCAGACTGTAACGACGTCGTCAAAAAGGGCGTAAACATGATAGCCCGTCAAAAACGTCGTCACCATTTTCCAGCTTGACATGCTGGAGTAAAATGGACATAACTCTTTGCTCCGATATTGGATTTAGGCGAAATTGGTATCGTTGGAAAGATAATTCAAAGATCTTTAATTTGATATATTAAAACCACCTAGTCTTAATATAGAATGAGTTATGGTTTATTGAATTTGACCTAATTTTTGACGGTCAATAAAACTTGAACGATAGGAAAGTTTTCAAATCGTTCATGAGTTAGGGGACCTCTATGATCTTAATTCATGATCAAATAGATTCCCACACTATTTCAAAGTATTTCATACTTGGGAGGATAGTTCTTAAAAATTTTTACTCGGATTTTCGCTTTACCAAATACTCTCTAAGGCTCAGACTGGAAGAGGATTTTGCGGGGCATTACATTATCTCCCCCTTGAGAACATTCATTCTCGAATGTAGTTTGATAGACTGAGAATACGAATCAACAAAACTTACTCAAGAAATAAAAATATCTCAGATCAGGACTACGCAACTGGAATGACTGACATATAGAGTTCTCACACTGGGCATGCATATATGTGCATGGAATACTCGACTGATGATACTCATAGCTGAATTCTCATAATACATATGCATATTTGATGAATGGACTCATAACTGGGATGATCTCATGAATACACGACTGAACACATGCTGACAAGTTGAACTTTTTCTACTGAATGGGCATATCTAATGCATAAATGTCCGGCTAAGCTGACTTTTGAAAGCACGACTTGATAATGCAACAATGATTGATGCTAACTTTATAAGGAAAATCTAAACATGCATCGAGATAAATCTAATGGAATGAAACATCATAATACCATGGTGTATCTCCCCCTTGGGACTCTATGTCCCTCTAAACACACTTTATAAAAATAGTGGAGCGGTGCGCGGGGCACCTACAGACTGGATCATAATTAACCGATCAAGATCTGAAACTTATGCATGACTCATGCTAACATATAAGCTCAAAATGAGAGCAAAGGATCTATCAATGCATGACATAAAGATGAAGGGCTCATAACATACCTGGGTCAATTTCAGGGGATCTTTCCCGATCAAGGCGAGCCTGAAGTGCATACAATCTATTACGAGCTGAAGGAAGACTATGCTGACTTCGAGGACCTGGCTTAGGACAGTCTCAAATTTTGTGATCGGTCTCTCCACACCCAAATCACACATCACTACCAGATCTACACACACCCTTATGATTCTTACCACATTCTTCACACAACGGGTAGGTACAAACACCACTAGTACTACTCTGGGCTTTGGAGCTTAGCGCTCCCTTAAATCTGACACCCCCATAGGCAGGTCCGAGTATACTAGCTAAAGATGGAGTTGGAACTAAAAATCTCTGACCATACTAAGAACTACTACCACCTTGAGACCCTGATTGCAAGAAACCACCACTACGTGTCTTGGCTCTCTTACTCACTCTCCCTCTATCCTTCATCTTATCTTCCTTAATCTGTTGCGCATGAATCATTAGCCTAGAAAGATCCATATCTCTATTGAGCATAGCAGCTCTACACTCTTTCAACACATCACTTGATACCCCAGTTAAAAACTTACTCATACTCGCTCTAGGGTCAGCTATCAAGTCGGGAGCATACTTAGCTAATTGGTTAAACTTAAGACAATACTCTTTCACTGTCATGGAGCCTTGGCTTAGGTTCATAAACACTTCTACCTTAGTTTCTCTCATTTCTAGTGTGAAAAACCTATCTAGAAAGGCACTCTGAAACTCTTGCCATGTCACGAGAGATGTATTCTCCCCTCTACTTTTCTCCCACATCACTACCCAATCATGAGCAATATATTTCAACCTATAAGAAGCTAACTCAACACTCTTCTCCTCTGGAACATGCATAATCTGGAGGATCATCTTCACCTCCTCAAGAAACAAATACGAATCCTTACCTACTACTGATCCAAAGAATTTGGGCGCGTTCATTTTCATGAAGCTTTTAATCCTAGCTGCGGTAGAATTCCCATATTGCTGAGGGGGGACTGCAGCCTTATGGTTACCATGCACATTAGTCACCGCCTGGGCTAGCACTTGGAAAGCTACCCGAAACTCCATATGACACACTCTCATTTTTAAGATCTACTTGCTGAGAGGGCTGATCATCAGCCATATGGACAAAGTCTCTGCGAGGAGGCATACTCTATAAATAAAAGAATGAAGTGGATTAGACTGAGGATCAACTTGAGCTCATTCTCACTCGCACGAAATATTCACTAAAAGAAGAGGAACTACTCTTAAAAATATCTTGTATCCTCCTGTACATAAATTTGCCGCGCTACACACCCATGTACAAGACTCTACTAGATGCGGCTTTTTAGACTCCCTAGGATACTCTTGTACCTTAGGCTCTGATACCAAGTTTGTAATGCCCTAAGATCCCATCCCGAGATGTCACACGGTGCTTATGGACCCGAAGGGCCACAAGCTAACCCTTTTCTGATATTTGTACCTGTACACTGCATAATATCTGAAATAAATGTGGAAACTTGCCATAAGGTTCAACACATCTATACATACTCAAAACTGAAAAATGAATACTAATACATCCATCTGAAAAGCCTCTAAGTTGTCTGAACTGTGGAGTTGATGGGACAGGTCCCCAACTAACTCCGTCAACTAAAAATAAACAGTCTTAAGCAATAATAGTACACTGAAATTCATCCTCAGTGGAAGAGAACTCACTGCCACTACTGCTGATTGGGACTGAACTACTGAGGAAAAACTGGATCATGTGCCTGTGAACCTATGGTGTCAAATAAAACACCATAGCGCAAATGCGTTGGTACAAAAATATACTGAGTATGTAGAAGGGGTAGGCTAATGCAAGGGTTCACTCATTCATAACATCTAAACTGAATAATCATGAAAATACCGCGTGAGAACACATATATGAATGCACAGAACATGAACACAATTATCGCAACTCTAGATACTGAAACTCAGATACCACTTTACTGCAGACTGAACTCACTACTAATACTGAGATACTGAATCACTGACTCATCTGATACTAATAACTGAGCTCATCTGATACTAATAACTGAGGATCTAGATATGCTTACATCAATGACTGATTTCTTGGATTTACTATTTTTGATTGACAGGATTAGAGAACAACCTTTCAAATAGATGATTTTGAAAGCTTTACCAATGATAAGAAATATGATTATATCTGAATCTGACAACAATAATACTCAATAGAAATTTGATACTGTGATCAAGCCTATCTGATAGCATATCTCTGAATATAATATCAAATAATTGTATGTGAGACCAAGTCTATATGATAGGATGGCCCATAAATCAATGGAACTATCTGAGTTCCTCACAATGATAGATAACTGTATCTGACAGTCCTGATTTTTTGAAGATTGATTCTGAAACTGAGACTGAATCTGAAACTGAAACAGTGGAAAGTAGTCACTTAACCGACATGCCCCGACCTACCACATGTGGGGTCTAACCTATGCCCCAGTTGGAAGGGTGTCATTACCGTGGCACTGGTAAAGATAACTCCATGTGACCCTCATCTAGCAGGTCCTCGAATGAGAATTATAGAGTCCTCATCTAGCAGGTCAAGCCACCTCATCTACCCTAATCTAGCAAGTATGATGTCTCTCATACACCCTCAACTAACAGGTGTGATATCTCAACCTACGCTGGCTACATAGTTCTGGAGCACAAGGATTGCTTCTAAGAATCACAACCTTTACTAGTAGGTGAGTTCTCATCTTTGAGCTCGCTCAGTGCTAGATTCTACTCCCAACTGAAAGACTCAGAACTGAATTCTCAACTGAACACTGGCTAAACTGAATATAACATAGATCATATTACTCAAAAGGTCAAACTGAGTTATGCTGAGATTACTTGGTTCCGTATCTGACGGAAAAGATATCAAATCATGGTATCTGACTGATGATACAAAGCTTGAATAGATTACTCTAATCACTTCTGATATTAGGATTGAATCACTTAAATACTATTAGAACTAAACTGATTACAGGTCTGGGGCTAGATTACTAGTGATAAATAGATTACAGAGATAACTGAGATTACTGAGCTTTATTAAGCTTTGTACTTATCTGAGAATACAGAGTTCTATAGTTCACTGAGTTATGAGAATCATGGCTCGATTGGAATTATCGAGAAACTGACACGGACTCTACACAATAGCTTTATTTTTGGGTATAAATACCCCCAGAACTCGATAACATAAAAGTAAGACATAATTATTCTTCATCACAAATCATTTATGCATCATCACGGTCATCCATTCATCACTACAATCATTCATTCATCATTACAAGTATTCATTCATCATTACAATCATTTATGTATCATCACAATTATTAAAGCATCACTTCAAGTAGTTGGGCATCACAACATACTTTCCCTCTCAAGATCCTTAGGACATCGCATTAAGCATTTAGGAAACATAGATCTCTATTTATCATCATATACTAGCATAGGGAAGACATGCTATTAGATTATACCCCATTCAATGAGATCTTACATCAAGTACTTCATACCTATATTGGTCTTGTCATGTATTTGGATATCACTTGATTTGGGGGAAACTTCACACTAACACGTCACTATTTACTTGCTAACCACTAGACATGTATTAAAAGCTTAGCATATATCAAAGAGCACAAAATCGGGGAATTTACAACCATCATATCTCGACTTGTTCCTTTGTTCCCTAGGGTCTTTCAACAACCACTAGACACGACTGATTTTACACCTACTTGGGGATTTTATGCTATCTTGGCACATTTCACTCACTAAGGCATTTTATCAAACACTAGGCATGCATGGACTAGCTCACAATTTGGAGTTTCCTATTCAACATACTATAGCGTCCCTTATGCTTCACCTAAGCTCTTTATCAAACCTATGGGGAACGTTCTTCACTTATTCAACTATTTCTACATCCAAAAGTCATGAACACATCACATGGAAAAATAACTTCAAGAGGGTCTATCACAAACATCACATGAATTCCACATACTAGGGTCAAAGCTCATAAATTTTGTAGGCAAACATAAATCAAAACTCAACAAAACATTAGACATCCATTTCAACACATACAAATCATTAACAACTCATAAACATAAAAATCTTTTAGTTTTAAAAAGGGTTCTTGAGTTTCTTGGATGAAAGGAACCCAAGAATCAATATCTACATACCTTAACCTTTGAAATTGGATGAACTTTAATGCTTGAAACTTTATCCATACTTGAAATAAATGAATTCTTGAAGCCCACACTATGAGAAACTTGATTCTTGAAGAAACCTTAAAGATTTTTGGAAGATTAGTGTTCTTGATTGAAACCCTAGTTATACTCTCTTGAGAGGGTTGAAAAAGAAAATAATTTAAGTAGGGTTTGAATGAGGGTTCCTCATATTTATAGAGGCTCAAAAAGGGTGGGAAATGACCAGAATACCCTTGCAAAAACTCCCTTGAATTAATGGAAAAATACACTTGATGCCATCCGTGACAGGCCGTCAGGTTCGCGATAGGTCGTCACGAATGGTCCTCACAAAAGGGGTTCAAATTCTTGATTTTCTACCCAGGTCTGATGATGTCATCATAAATGTCATCAGAATGTGACGACGTCATCAAAAAGGGCACCAGAAACGTGATAGCCCATCAGAAACGTCGTCACCATTTTCCAGCTTAACATGCTGGAGTAAAATGGGCATAACTCTTTTCTCCGATATCGGATTTAGGCAAAATTGGTATCGTTGGAAAGATAATTCAAAGATCTTTAATTTGATATATTAAAACCACCCAGTTCTCAATATACAACGAGTTATGGTTGATTAAATTTGACTTAATTTTTGACGGTCACTAAAACTTGAATGATAGGAAAGTTTTCAACTCGTTCATGAGTTAGGGGACCTCTATGATCTTAATTCATGCTCAAATAGATTCCCACACGATTTCAAATTATTTCATACTTAGGAGGTTATTTCTTAAACATTTTGACTCCGATTTTTGCTTTACCAAATACACTCTAAGGCTCAGACAGGAAGAGGATTTTGCGAGGCATTACACTATACCCACTACTCCAACTGTCATTTAGAGCTTCTTGGGTTTATCCGGTTATTATATAAGGTTTATGGAATGCTTCTCTTCTACTGTTGACCCCTGAACTAAGTTTACTAAGAAGAAGATAAATTTTGTATGGTTTGATGCTTGTGAGGGTAGTTTGAGTGATTAAAAAATAAGTTAAATTTGGCTCTTGGTTTGACTCTACCCAAGGGTTTTGTTGTTTATTATGATGCGTCCCATCTGGGACTGGGTTTTGTGTTGATTCAGTATAGCAAGGTAGATGCATATCCTTCTAGGCAGTTAAAAGTGCACGAGAAGAATTATCTGACTCATGATTTGGATTTGTTGGCTATGGTCTTTGCTTTGAAGATTTGGCATCACTATTTGTAAGGGGTTCATGTTGACATCTTCTCACACCAAAAGAGTTTGAAGTATGTGTTTGATGTTCCGGCTTTTGACGGAACATTATGCATTATTTCTTGAGAAATTTAGATATTTTCAAGCAACCAAGGTTGCATTTAATGTTGGTTTTTAGTGTTTCAGGGCAAGGAGTTAGTTGAAAGAAAAAACTCTAGAAAGTGGCAGAAAAGTGCTTATGATAGTTGAAATAGTGGACTGTCACACCTTTGACAGACCACCAACTTTACCGTCAAGTCTTAGGAAGAACCCAAGGTTTTAGAACTCTCAGCGATGGACCAAATATTGGACCATTAGTTCTATGATGGACCACCATCTTGGCCGTCAGTGTTATCCAGAACATTACCTCCTGAAAGACTCAGCGATGGACCAAATGGTGGACCGCCAGATATGCGACAGACTACCAGATTGGCCATCAGTCTTATCCAGAATATTGTCTCCTTAAAGACTCGGTGACGGACCAAATGGTGGACCGTCAGTCTTTGACGGACTACCAGATTGGCCATCAGCCTTATCCAAAATGTGCCTATCCAGGATCAGTAGCGACGAAACAAATGGTGGAACGCCAACCCCTTGGTGGACCACCAATTTGGCCGTCAGTTTGGATGCGGTTTTATGAATTCAAATTTTAGATTCTTTTTACCTAGGAATGTATAAATACCAATTTTAGGTTTTACTATAGAACATCTATCTTTTATTTTAATCTTTTTATCATAGTCTCCATATCTACAAAATCTGTATAACCTATTATTTTTATTGGGGGTATTAAGAAAATCTTGTGAATCTAATCATTCCATCTCTATTGACGATTGTAGAACAAATTCTTGTAACCTTTGTAAGTAAATCTTGAATTAATTTATGAAGAACACAATGATTTCTTCTCTTTCTATTATAGAGATGTGTGGCTAAGCTCCCATAACTAGCTTTATGGAAGCCTTGATGTGAAAAGATGAATTGGGTTGTGAATCTAGTAGATTCCCATGATTAATTGATATTGCATAAACTCTTCTTCACTTTAATGACTTTTCTTGGTTGCAAACTTGAAAAGTGAGCCCAAGAACATCACTTGTTCAAATGAAAAAGTGTTTGTTGGGAAAAAAAAGGGTTTACACAAATCTAAAGGCTTTAACCTTGGGATAGAGGGTAGATACCTTAACCAGATCAACCTATGTGAGAATATAGTTGAACAAATAATATGTTCCTTATGTTTGAAAGAATTAAGGGATAAAATTACTCATTTAGGTTGAGAAACTAATGAGTAAGCCATAGAATTCAATTACTCTTCCAATTAGAATTGTTCATAGGAAATTCAAAATAGTTCACAACCCTAGCTGCTTAACTATCTTGGTAACCATAACTCTAGTTTGACTACTTTTACTGAATTACTATTTTTAATACACTCAACAAGTGGATTACTTTCTATGACAAGCATTTTTATACAATTGATAAATCGAAAACCCCCTTTTTGCTCAGGAACCTTCGATCAACAGTCAAATAACAATCACAATACTTAGTGAACACAGTATTCCCTATGGGATTCGACACCCAACCCAATTTACACTTTCATAAGAATGTTGTAATTTGGGCGTATCAAAATTTGGTGCCGTTGTCGAGGAATACGATTGTCAATTAAGTTTGGGATTGTTAATCGACCCTTTGGTCAAAGTGTCCTAAAGCTTTACTTTTATTTGTTGTTTTTGTTTGTGCATGTTGATAATTGTCTATGCATAATACATGGAGATCAGGTTCACTATGATTACCAATTCATCCAAAGCCTCAGTTGATCAATAGAATAGCTGATCCACAAGCGGCAGAAAGATTAGTCGATTTGGCTGATGCTTAAGAACATCAACAAAATGCTGAAACCCAGGTTGGGTGCCAAATCCTGAGGATGAGGCCCTGGAAGATGATGACTTTTGGGGTACTGTAAACCCAAGGCATTTTGGGAATATAGTTGCACCTGTGAATCATAATGTACATTAGAATCGCCCTTTCAGGGGAAGACAGGACCAGCAACCTGTTTAGTATGATCTCAATGACGCTGACAACAGAATGGATGGAGCAAGAGCGAATGGATCTATTATTCCTCCACCTCTAGCACCTGGAGCAAAATTCAATTTCACCAGTACGATGATCCAACTCCTACATCTGAAGAGGTTATTTGGCGGTCTGCCAGAAGATGACCCTAACATGTATTTGGTGACTTTTGTCACCATTTTCAAATATTTTGATAATCCTAGAGTAGGTCAGAATGCTATGCGCTTGAGATTATTTCCATTGTCTATGTCTGGGGAAGAAATATTGTGGCTTAACGAACTAACGCCCAATTCTATAACCAAGTGGAAGTAATTGAAGGAGGCTTTTCTAGAAAGGTTCTTTCCGCCCTCCAGGAGGGTACAGTTGAGGGATAAGATCAGTAATTTTAGATAGCTCCCAATTGAAGCACTTCACAAAACTTGGGAGAGGTTTAAAAAGAATTTGATGCAGTGCACAAACCACAATATATGGATATTCATCTGATGGAGACTCTTTATCGGGCTTTAAACTCTATTACAAAACCAGTTGTTGATAATGTTGTAGGGGAATCATTTATTGATCTCACTTTTCAAGAGGCCTCAGAGATGCTTGATCGGATGACCAAACAAAGCAGAGCTTGGCATACTAGAGATTCTGTAGTAGTAAGCCCTACTATTTCTATTGGTATGACTACAGAACAACGTAAGAAAGAGGAAGAACGCAATTCAGATATGGCACATTTGAAGACACAAATGGATTTGTTGACCAAGCACTTATTATCCGCAAAGACTAAAAAACTAAAGATTGTTGCGTCCCAAGGTAGAGATGATTCTGATTCAGAAAAAAAGGCAAATTATTTGAATAACCAGGGGGTTTCTGAGGTAATAGCCAAGGAAATCAAGGTCGGACTTATTATGACAAGGCTAGATATAAGGAGCGGGATCAAGGAAACTAGAAGAGCAAGAATAATAAAAGTGGATTGTATGTACCTCCAGGAAGCAGAGATAATGCTGGAACTAGCTCAGGTAAGATGTCCATGGAGGACATGATAGAGAAACTATTAAAGGGCGTTGAGGCTACCAACTCTGGGGTGACTACCATGAAGACTTATTTGTCCTCTATGAGTCAGTTGGTAAACTCATACTCCACTTTAATCAAACAGCTGGAAAAGCAAATGAGCCAACTCTCTACAATATTGAATCAGAGAAAGAGTGGAATGCTACTAAGTAATACAATTCATAACCCTCGGAATGATGGTTCATATATGGATATTACCACACGAAGTGGTAAGGTTTTATCAGGCCTTTTTTTAGGCAAATCTATAAATGATGAGGTGATCAAGAAAGATGTTAAGCTTGAAGAAGGTAATCTAGTAGAGTTTGAGAAGATGGATGATATTGATATCCCTTCTAATCATCAGCAGGTTGATGAATTAGAAAAAAAAAGAGAAGGAAAAGGAAGTAGTAGTTAATACTCTCCCAAAACCACCACCTCCCTTTTCGTAGAGATTGAAAAAGAAGGCCGATGATACAAAGTTTAGTAAATTCATGGCAATGTTGAAGCAGCTGACTGTGAATGTTCCTTTGGTAGAGGCACTTGAACAAATATTGGGATATGCTAAATTTATGAAGGATCTTGTGATGAAGAAAATAGCGGTGAGTTACGAACCGTTGGATAACCTCCATTATTGTTGTGCTATTTCTACAAGGTCCTTGGTAAAAAAGAAAGCAGATACAGGGGCATTCACTATTTCTTGCACAATTGGGTCTCTAGAAATTTCTAAGTCCTTATATGATCTGGGAGCGACCATCAATCTAATGCCACTAGTTGTTTAAAAAAAGTTGGGTTTGGGAGATCCCACACCCATCAATATGCGACTTATGATGGTAAATAGGTTACTAAAATGACCTATTGGTATTTTGTATGATGTGTAGGTGAAGGTGGCTAGCTTCATATTTCCTATGGATTTTGTAATTCTGGATTGCGAAGTAGACTTTAAGGTACCCATAATCTTAGGTAGACCTTTCCTCACAACTGGAAGTTTATTGATTGATCTACGAGCTAATAAGCTCTTATTTAGGCTGAATGATAAAGTGGTGAGATTTGATGTATGTCAATTAATGAAGCAGCATAAAAAATAAGTGTGTTCTCAATTGTTGATGCATATTATGAGGAAGAGAAAGAGGTGCCAATAGAGGAGAATTTTGTTGTAAAGCCTATAGCTGCAGTGCTGATGAATTTTAATCGTGAAGGCATTGATGAGTATGAAGAGACTATTTGCACTTTAATAGGAATGGGTTTATACACTTATGCTCCTAAAAATTTAGATCTTGATCTTGCTAATTGACCAACACCATCGGCTAAGCCATCTGTTAAAGATCCACCGGTGTTAGAATTGAAAGAACTACCAGGGCATCTGAGGTTCGTGTTTCTGGGAAATGGAAACACGCCACCCATTATTATTGTAGCTGATTTAGGCAAACAGCAAGTGGAAGCACTTATTTTGGTATTTCATAGGTATGAGAGAGCAATAGAGTGGACTATTACAGATATTATTGGCATCCCCCCTGGCATCTGCACTCACAAGATACAACTTGAAGAAGATTGTACTCTGACCATCGAGCACCAACGCCGTCTTAACCCACCAATTCAAGAGGTGGTTAAGAAGGAAATTATTAAATGGTTGGACATAGGGGTGGTTTATCTTATTTCTGACAGTAAATGGGAGAGCCTAGTTCAATGTGTGCCTAAGAAAGAGGGCATCATTGTTATTGTAAATGAACGAAATGAGTTGATTCCACTCAGGCCTGTGATTGGGTGGAGAGTTTGCATAGACTAACATAAACTAAATTCGTGGACTTTGAAAAACCACTTCCCAATGCCCTTCATGGATCAAATTCTCAATTGATTGGCAGGAAAGGGGTGGTATTTCTTCTTGGATAGTTATTTTAGATATAATTAGATATGTATTGCTCCTGAAGATCAGGAGAAAACAACATTTACATGCCCGTATGGAACTTCTGCATTTAAGAGGATGCCATTTGGGTTATGTAATGCCCCTGCTACCTTCCAACGGTGTATGATGTCTATTTTCTCAGATATGGTTGAAGACACCCTGGAGGTGTTCATCAATGATTTTTTTGTGGTAGGAGTTTTGTTTGAATTATGTCTAGTGAACTTGAGTAGAGTCTTGCAGCAGTGTAGAATTCAACCTTGTCCTTAATTGAGAAAAATGTCACTTCATGGTGAAGGAGGGCATTGTTTTCGGGCATAAAATTTCAGCAAAAGGGATTGAATTTGATCGAGCCAAGGTTGAGGTTGTTGAGAAGCTACCACTCCCCATTTTAGTGAAGGGAACACGTAGTTTCCTTAGACATGCTGGCTTTTACCAGAGGTTTATAAAGGACTTCTCCAAAATTGCAAATCCACTTTGTAAACTCTTAGATAAGGAGACTAAGTATGTATTTGATGATGATTGCATAAAGGCATTCAAATGCCTTAAAAAGAAGTTGATTGAGGCCCCTATTATGGTCACACCAGATTGGTCAAAATCGTTTGAGATTATGTGTGATACAAGCGGTGTTGCCCTTAGAGCAGTATTGGGACAGAAGAAGGACAAATTGTTTCACCTAATTTACTATGCCAGCAAAGCACTGAATAGAGCTCAAAAGAACTACACCATCACCGAACAGGAACTCCTTGTTGTAGTTTATACTTTTGAGAAATTCCGAGCTTATCTGCTAGGGACCAAGGTAGTGGTCCATACAGACCACGCAGCCTTGAGGTATTTGATGGCTAAGAAGGACACAAAACCAAGGTTAATTTGATGGGTGTTGTTGCTCCAAGAATTTGACTTTGAAATCAAAGATAGGAAGGGTTGCGAAAACCAAGTTATAGATCATCTGTCTAGGATGGAAGGTGAGTAAGTAGCTGGTGAAGAAGTTGAGATAAATGATGCATTTCCTGATGAGGAGATCTTAGTTTCTACTATGGAGAAAGTGCCTTGGTATTCTGATTTTGCAAACAATGTGGTGAGCGAGGTCATTTCAAAAAATCTTTCATTCCATCAAAGAAATAAATTCCTCTATGATGTAACACGTTACTTCGGGGATAAGTCGTATATTTTTTGGTGATGTACTAACATCATTTTAAGGAAATGTGTGCCAGAAGTAGATGTATTATGCATATTGTAAGCACGTCATGCTTCCCCAGTTGGAGTCACCATGCAGGTGACCGAATGGCTAGAAAGATATTGTAGAATGGCTACTATTGGCTAACGTTATTCAAGGATACTCATGATTTTGTGATAAAGTGTGACTAATGTCATAGACAGGGGTCGATCTCCAAGAGGCATGAGATGTCTTTGACTAATATGCTTGAAGTAGAATTATTTGACATCTGGTGCATCGATTTCATGGGCCCTTTTGTAAGCTCGTATGGAATGGGGTACATTTTAGTTGCTATGGATTATGTGTCAAAATGAGTAAAAGCCATTACCTTGTCTGATAACGAAGGAAAGAGAGTCGTGGAATTTCTCAAGAAGAACATCTTCACTCACTTTGGAGTACCATGTACTATTATAAGCGGCAGAGGATCTTACTTCTGTAACAAAGTGTTCCGGGCTGCTTTGGTCAAATATGGGGCAAAACAGCATAGATTTGCAACGCTATACCACCCACGGACTAGTGGGAAAGTGGAGGTGTCAAATCAGGAGATTAAAAATATCCTAGCCAAAATAGTGAACTCTAATAGGCAAGATTAGTTTCAAAAGCTAGATGACGCTTTATGGGCGTATCGGACTGCTTTTAAGACATTAATTGGTATGTCACCATATCAGTTAGTCTATGGAAAAGCATTTAATTTACCAATCGAGCTGGAACAAAAGGCTTTGTGGGCTCTCAAAAGGTGAAATCTGAATTTGAAGAAGGCAGCAGAGCTAAGATTGGGGCAACTGAATGAGATGGATGAATTCCGTCTCGGGGCTTATGAAAGGGCAGATCATTACAAAGAGAAGATGAAAAAGTACCATGATCGAAGGATTGAAAGTAGAGATTTTCAAAAAGGCAATTTGGTGCTTCTATTCAACTCTAGACTCAAATTGTTTTTAGGTAAACTCAAGTCCAAGTGGTCAGGACCATTTAAAGTCAGTCAAGTTTACTCATCTGGAGTAGTGGAACTTGAAAATGAAGATAGAAGCATCTTCAAAGTTAACGGGCAACGAATCAAACTTTATTTTGGTCTAAAAGACTCGATAAAAGGTATTAATACCTTTTATCTTGATGAATTCTGAGTAATCGAGATATCTAAGTCGTGCAGTGATGATAAATCAGGCGCTAGTGGAAGGCAACCCATAAATTGTTATGTGTTAGAGTTCATGTTTTGTGTCTGTGCATTTTCGATGTATTTGTGGAATGTGCAGGACCAAAAATACAGTAAAAAAGGGAAAGGAGGTAGATAGCTAAAGATAGGACACAAATCTAAGCTACTGGAATAAAATTGAAGGCTGATTTGGTGGACCACTAGTCATCTGACGGACCACCACATCAACTGTTGAAAAAAAGCAAAAAAGTTTATTCAGTGGATTGAGTTGACGGTAAAAGTAGTGGGATGTCACAATCTTGGTAGGCCATCAAAACAATTGTCAAACTTAAGATGGGTGGCCTACGTTCTAGTAAGGTTAGAGGGTCAGACTGGTGGACCGCTAAAATCTTGGTGGTCCATCCCGCTGACCGTCACAATAAAGCAGAACCACCAAAATATTGGTAAGTAGCGACGGCCGGGGTGGTGGTCTGTCGTACATATGACGGACCGTCAAGATCGCCGTCGTTTTAACCCTAATTCCAAATTGGGTTGGGTTAAATTTGTGCTTTTCTTAAGTGCTCTGTATTTGACCCAATCGAGTGTTAAGGATAAAATTAAGCGGTCACATTCATTTTAACCATTTTGCATACTTTAATTGTTCCACTACCTTAGGATTCAAAGAAACTGAAGGGAGTTCTTTTATCTAAGACTCCCCATCTCCTTCTGCTTCCCTTATTTAATCAAGCTTAATCTCTCTCTCTCTTCATCACAAATAAAGAGCGAAACAAGTGCTAAAGTTCTAAGTTAATGTTTGCCCCTGAAGTTCCAAGAAAGTAGATTACTGCAAAACCAAGGTATGCACATAACCTTCTCTTTTTGTTCTCTATAAAAAGTGAAAAAGCATGATTTGTTCTCTTGAAGTGCTTCTTTTCTGTTGAGTATGGATATTTTGAGTTGAAACTTTAATGTATCCTGTTGGGTGAATTCTAAACTAATTAAATTATTTAAAATGAGAAGAAAAGTGCTTCAAATATGAATTTCATGGTGTTGCTATAACTAAAACTTGATCTGGCACATGAGTTACTCGACATAAGGTCGAACCAAAAGTTGTAGCTGAAAACGAAGGTGCGACGGCCAAACTGGTGAACCATCAACTTTATGATGGACCAACAAATTGACCATCACAGAACTCATTGAAATGGCACTTATTGGATAAGCCGCGACGAACAAGTTGGTGGACTGTCAACTTTGAGACGGACCACTAAATTGACCATCGCAGGGCTCTAAAATTTTATGCACATTGTTTAAGGTACGACGGCCAAACTGGTGGACCATCCCATCACTGGTGGACCATCCCATCACTAGTGAACCACCACTTGGACCGTCAAGACAAAAAATAAAATGATTTGACTATTTTTAAGCTTTGAACTAATTTATTACATCTTTTTCAGGTATTATGGCTCCCAAACTACCAGTAAACAGAGGAGGAAGATCTCGAAGGGGTGGTGACGGACCTGCATCAGGATACAACACCCGACAAAGTGGAAGGCAAAATCCCCTACTCTCCCAGTCTAAAGAGAAGAGTGAGGATAGTACTAGCAGTTGCAGTTCGAGTACAGACGAGGCTACAGTTGATATCACTCCGCTTGAACCTACTAATGTTGAAACTGAGGATGCCATGTAGAAGGGCAAGCTGAAGCGTAGAACGTAGAAACTGTACCTAAAGATACTAACGTTGTTAGATGAAAGGATCCTCAAGCTCGGAAGGCAATTAGATGGCAGATAGAAGGAGCACGTGAGAAGTTCTATGATGGGCTAACACCCACTATGAAAGGGATCAAAAGGTCGTTTGCAGAAGAGCATCAGATTATGACAAAGGACTTACATGAATATCCTGAATTGGAATGTCGTTTCAAAGAGTATAAACTAGTATGGATGAGCCAGCCACTGGGAGCCTATCAACCAACTTGGGTAAGAGAATTCTTTGTAAATTATCTTGCACTAGTAAAACAAGATTTCCCAAAGAGGATATCAATTACAAATTTTCCAAATAGAGAGT
This sequence comes from Capsicum annuum, assembly GCF_002878395.1. Lineage (NCBI taxonomy): Eukaryota > Viridiplantae > Streptophyta > Magnoliopsida > Solanales > Solanaceae > Capsicum > Capsicum annuum. The sequence continues at coordinate 225,521,080 of NC_061111.1, read as the reverse complement.
CATGTACCTGTCTGAGGAGTCATTGTTGATATTTCATCTCGAATAATCAATAGGATGTTATTTGGACCAGAGTACGAGGCCCCACTTGTTGTACCTGATCTTGAGTACAGATTGAGAAATGCTTCTGCTCAAAGGCAGTGGGTGGCTTCATATTTTACTGAGGATAGTAACCTCTCTTGGTTAACCAACTCATGGAAGCGTATTAAAAATTACTCCCTAAGTTTTAAGGCTAAGTTCTAGTGGGATGTTGTTTGTTTGAGGTTAATGCCAACAAAAGGGAATAGAAACTTGGATAAACACAGAGCCGTGTTGGTGGCATGCTTGATCTTAGGACTTCAAGTTGACTTTGGCCAGATAATTGCAGATGAGATGTTCGTGAGGGCCCATAAAGTTTCCAGTGCATTTCTATTTTCGTACTTAATCATAACTTTATATAGACAAGCTGGTGTGCCCTTGATTTACGAGTAGATAATGAAATCCAGGCTGCATACAAACAAGACATTGGGAAGTCAAAAGATGAATCAAAATTCGAGATGTGTTTCACAAAGCCTTCAGCTTACCAGACTCAATCTGCACCAGCTCCTGATACTACAGAGATCCCCACAGATATTCCTCTGCCTATCACCACCTATGTACCACCTGAGTTCGTACCCCAAGGTACATCTACAAGGTCAGGTTCTGCATAATCTATGGGTGGAGCAGATTTTGCTGAGTACAGGTTCACACTAGAAAACTTTGCTAAGTCTATCAAGATGCAAAAGAGATTTCAGAGATACCTAGATAAGTAGGTTGCAGACTTCAAGCCTTTTGTTGATGAAATTATAGCTGATGCAATTTGTCCATACCAAACCATTCAAGCTAGGATGGATACCATGGAATTTCGTATTAACAAAAGGCTCGATTCACTATCCCTCCCTAATTTTGTCAAGATGATGGCTGAATTTAAATAGGCAAAGGTAGACATTGCAGAGCTAAAGAATAAGCAGCCACAGCAACCTATTTTTGACCCAACCTTGCTAGAAAGTGATGTTGATGAAGGTATAGTAGACTTGATGAGCAAACAGTGAAGACCAAAAAGAAGGAGCAAATGGATGAAAAAGCTATAAGAAAAGAAGCAAAGAGGAGGAAGCAAGCAAAAATAACACCAAAACAACAAGAATGGCATGATATTAAGAGGACTTGAAAGAAGTCACTGAAGGATAAAGAAAAGAGGAGAATAAAGAAGAAGACGAAGCAGCAGGGGTATCCACTAGCGTTGCCCCAGCAAGGGGGCACAGTACAGGATTTGTTCAAGAAATGATTCCTCTAATCTTGAAGGGTGAGGTTTTGAGTGTCCCTACTACCATAGGGGCCAACATTACATCAGGTGAGGATGCAGGAGCCTCGCTACACTTCACAAACTCCTCAGATGAATAAGAGAAAAAAACAAGTAAAACTATTTCCTTATACTTTAAATTAATGCTTGAGGACAATGCATCTATTTTTCTGAGGGGGTGGTGTACCTGTACTTGTACTTGTACTTGTACCATAGTGGGTTGTGTTGCCAATCTCTTTTCCTTCCATGTGCTATCTAGTAGAATCGGCATATCTAGTGTGTCTTTATTTTTGTGTTTAATGTTATTTATAAAAAATTTCCCTATTTCAGTATCCCTTTGTAGACATGAATAATGAATAATGTTGGCCTAAGACTATGAGAATGAATGTGTAATTATTTACTCTAATCACGTAGCATGTGTGCATAACCTTCGGTGAGTCTGCATTTGGCATTAACGTGAAAGAGGTGCATGAAGTATGTGATGGAAATCCTAAGAGCAGCAGAAGAAGTTTAACTCAGTTACCACTGTGTGTGTGAGGATTTATTTTCAGTTCTTGCATAGTCTAATGCCTAGAACTTGCCTGAGTCATTGATACTATCTTCTACCTGATTCAATAGGATAGGATGGCAGGCCTCGTTGTACCTTCAGTCCGCTTAGTCTAAATAATTAACCCCACCAAAATGATTGCTCCCTCATTTGAACCCAGTTAGAGCTTTTAGTAGTTTTTTTCATGAACAATAATTTTAATTAACTTTTCGTAAGACTTTAGGATTCAAGTTCAACTCTGGACCTGACTAAATATTGGGTATTGTGCACCTTAATTTAGGCAAAATACCTAAATTGAGGGTGGCTATTTTCAAAATGAAAGTGCGCAGTGTAATATCATAATTTATAGTACAGTACATTATAAAACCATGGCAAACCACCATCCAAATAAACTGTTAGAAAAATGATTCGAATTTTTTATTCTTCACTAAAAATCCTCATAATAGAAAAAAAATTATTTTTTCACTATATTTTAAATTACTATATAGTTATCTTTATATAATTATAATTAGACATTTGATATTTATCTAAAATATAATACTTTTTCGCTACCGTTTGGGTGTAATAAAAGTCGTTTTCTTCGATGCATGACAAAAAGTTTCACTACTCCGTCTTTTTTTAATTGCTACTTCAATTTTTCTTGAGACAATTTAATTAAATTTTAAAGTTAAATTAGATTAGATTATTTTAATTTTTTAAATTAAAATTTAGATATTTAAAAAAACTGCATGTGAAGTACTATAAATTATAATTTTTCTTTTTTTTAATTTAATTAAGAAATACATCTTAAATTATTGGTCAAAATGTGTATAGTTTGACTTAAAAAAGAAAATGGAGGAAATATTTTTTTCGTCAAAAAAAAACATTGTTTGATTTTAGGATCTTTGGGGTTTTCTTTGTTTGGGATTGAGAATTTTGCTGCTGTAGCATTTACTATAAGCAGTTCGGATTGGATATGAAGAGATACATTGTGCAATTCAATTTTTCTTGGGTCTTCCACAGAGATTCGATATTTATATTGAAGCCTCATTAAATTTAAATTCGCATTCAAAAAGTTTCATATTAAGAATTAAGCGTTCCCTAATAAAGGTGACTCGAAATTCACTATACAATCCCAAGGTTGTCAAGTCGTAGAGAGGATAATTTGTAACGTCAATATTTTTGTGATGAATTTATGTCATTTTACATACGTTGTATACTTGCAGAACTTAAGGAGGAAGGAAAATTAACTAAAACAAATGATACTTACATCAAACAAAAATTCATATCATCTGTGCGTGAATCAAATAAATTATTCTTACTTGGCAAAAATAATTACTTTGTTATAAAACTATAAAGAATAAGAAGAAGAGTAGAGAGAATAGAGATAGCGGTTCTTATTTCTTCTCTTGAGGGATGAGACTGTTACAACCTTAGGAGAACCACACCCCAAAAGCTAGCTATTAAGGTGGGAGAGCCAAAGGCTATAAATACCCCACACCAATACTTTGTAGTACCGATGTGGGACTTTGCAATGGACCATCACAAACCACCACGCTCTGCATCCGTCGTCCTCGACGGCTCCACTCTGGGTAGCTTTCACCCTACTTATGTAGGTAGTTCTTTCCCAGGTAGCCCTTTTCGAGTCAAGTGCCCAGGTGCCTCGATAGCTGTGTGCTAAACATTGCTAGCCCCGGCTAAACACTACCATACCGGCGTCACCATCTTAGGCACGATGGGCGCGAAGGGTGATGGGTGGCTCTGATACCACTATTACAACCTTAGGAGAACCGCACCCCGAAAGCTAACTATTAAGGCAGGAGAGCCCAAGGTTATAAACACCCGATTGTTAATACAATGAATAAAACCCCTCTATTTATAGGGGAAACCCCTCTATTTATAGGGGAAATATACTCCTAGTCTGAGTAAAAGACGGATGCTTCAAATCCTAATAGATATCAACGTAGATATTGATAGATCTTGATAGACATTCACTATAATGTAAATACATTTATAACACTCTCCCTTGAATGTCTAATTGGTAGATAATGTGTCTCGTTAAAACCTTACTAGAAAAAAACCCAGTAGAAAAAAAATCTAGTGAAGGAAAAAGAGTACACATCTCTAATAATACGCATTTCAACTGCCTAATTAAAAACCTTACAAGAAAAACCCAGTGGGACAAAACCTCGAAAGGGAAAAAGAGTACAACGCGTATTAACTCCCCCTACTGAGAACATCCTTGACCATTGCATCTCGATCTTGTGCAGCATCTTCTTTAAAGTTGCAATTGGAGAAGATTTGGTGAATAAATCAGTCACATTGTCAATTGAACGAATCTATTGCACATTAATATCATCATTCTTTTGTAGCTCATGTATGTAGAAAAGCTTTGGCAAAATATGCTTCGTTCTATCTTCATTTATGAATCCTCCCTTAAGATGTGTTATATATGCTGAATTATCTCTGTATAAAATTGTGGGCAGATTGTCATATTTCACACCATATTTTTCTCGAATGAGATGTATCATGGACCTCAACCATACACATTCTCGGCCTGCTTCATGAATAGCTATTATCTCAGCTTGATTGGATGAAGTGGCTACGATAGACTGCTTTGTATATCTCCAAGATATGACAGTACTACCACATATGAACACGTAGCTTATTTAAGACCGAGTTTTATGCGGGTTAGATAAGTACCCAACATCAGCATGACCAATAAGATCGGGACTGCAATCTTTAGAATAAAACAAGCTCATGTGTTTTATCTCATTTTAATGTCTTATAGTAGGAGCAGAAATATATACCTTGCTAACAAATTAACTGAAAAGGTTATAGGCCTTGTAGTATTTGCAAGGTACATGAGTGCATCAATTGCACTAAGATATGGTACTTCATAACCAATCCAATTCGATATATTTTGAATTTCAGTAAATAATCTATTGCTTTTAAAACTCTCCAAGAGTTCCAACGATGTTCGAGCAATAAGCTTATACAATAAAAGGATTATAAATAAGTTTCTTAGAAACTTTTATATGCTTCAAACAGTTTGAATCCTTAAAAGTTTTCATATAAGTTTTGTCAAGTGACAATATTCAACATTTCATGAGTGACATCTTCAAGTGTCTGGACTGCAAATCAAATAATTTTTCCGCTTACCAAAATGCATCCTTTCATGTCACTTGATAAATGTTTCTACGTCAGCATGCTTAAATAAACGTAGAATTCAGATCCTCATAATCTTTCACAATATTGCGCCAATATTGTGTCAAAGATATTGATGATATATCATTTTGTATCGGTTCACAATGCGACATAACATTTGAGATCTCATCACTTCATTATTTTCAGGTACATGAACCTCTCATAAGGTTTCATGAAGTGGTATGTTGTAGTATCTTCAAAAGCTCATTGCCTTCTTATTATGATTATTTGCTCCTTATTTTTCAAGGACTATTTCATTTGGAACCGATTAGTCTATCACTCTTCACGCATGCATGGACTTTGTCCTTTAGAGACATAAAATAAGAGCACTTGCAGCTTAAATATGAGATGCGTTCGGCATTTGACTTGAATTATCTTTTGAATGAGGATCTGATGATAATTCCTAACATACTTCATAGCTGCTTATAATCTCCCCTTATGTTAGGAAAGCTAACATACATCTTCCATATTTTTTTATGGATCCATCTTTGTGCATCATGGTACATTCATTAATCGTATACCGCATATCAAAACTATTAGATGGAATAATCAAGCTGAAAATTATGTTCTTAACTCAATTTTGTTGAGTAAACAACTTTATGAATGTCAAACTGCAGGTTGACAATGAATGTACATGTGATCATCTTATTGATGCATCATTTTAACATACCATATGGTAGATGAACGGGCCTTATTCACCTTTTAAAATTTTCAGATTTGAAGGGATCCAATCCCAATATTAGTTGGTCCAACCAACTTATCATGAGAACAAACGATATAAACAATTCTTGAAGAATCTTCTAGTTCTTCAATACATGCACATCTTCGAGATGTCACAATCGTTCATATCAATTTATGAACTTTTATTCTAGTAAACTCCAAGTTTACCATGACATGTACTTTTTCTTTAGTAAATTTCAGATTTACTATTACATGAATAAATTTTGAATTTACTACTTTAGAAGTAGATTTCAAAATTATTCAACCTCTTTTGGAGGTGAGTTGTGATACAATCACAATCAAGTGCGCGTTTGCATTAATAAGTTTCTCATTCCCCAGGAATGGAATATAATCGTGCCTTAAACCTATCAAATTATGATACCTTATAACCTCTTTCAAGATTTTGCTACTTCAGAAGCAAATCGAGCCATACATATGATGTAGAGAATTTTTCTCTAGCATATCTTATAATCATATAAGCGTGTGAAAATATCATCACTTTTGATGATCATTATTATATTCGTGCATTCAATCACTTGTCTTCTTTCAGACATATTTTGCACTGCTACCACATACACCTCAAGAATGAAGTAAGTTGACATTTTATCATATATTGCTACCACATTCACTTCATGGAATGGAGCATGTTCAATGGGTCGAATTTCATGACTTTTCATCCAATACTCATTATTTTGCCTTAGCCATCACAATATCATCAATATGGTATATTGAGATTCAAACTCAATATTTTATCCATATAAAGTCGTCTTAGGCGTAAATCGATGGGACTTGAACCCAAATATTATCATCCCGTTTGATAATATTGTTCTTGAGTAATGAATTTAAAACATTAATGGTTTTAAAACAATTATTTTTCCTCAAATCCAACAATAATTATATCATTAATAGAAAAATATAAATAACATAAGGAATTACTAACCTTGACCTTTAGATTTATAATCTCACCTTATTTGGCAAAGTCTCGTGCTGATTAAGTATTATAAAACTATAAAGAACAAGAAGAAGAGTGGAGAGAATAGAGAGAGCGGTTCTTATTTCTTCTCTTTAGGAATGAGAGATCATCAGATTGTTAATACAATGAACAAAACCACTCTATTTATAGGGAAAATTTACTCCTAATCTGAGTAAAAGGCGGATGCTTCAAATCTTAATAAATATCAAAGTAGATCTTGATAGATCTTGATAGACATTCACTATAATGTAAATACATTTATAACATACTTTTCATTTTAAGATTCTTTATAGTGTTGGTGACCAAAATTTCCTTAATTAATTTGAATTCAAATAATGAGTCAATGTAATATAGTAGTAATATTTATGTATTCATTTAATTAAACATCACATTTACCTCAACTCCATACACATAATTCATTCTTATTTTCTATTTTATGTATTTTTTAAAAATAAATATAGAACTCACGTACCACACCTGTGTGTTCTATTAATTGTTATTACTGTGATAGTGAATTATTATATTCTTCTTTATGTACATTTTTAATCTTAAAATTTAGTGTTGGTTTTTTTAATTAATAATATAACATACACATAATAATTAATTTATATATATATATAATATTAAAAGTGTGAACAATATTAGAAATGTAATTTGAACATTTTGTCCTTCATTAAAAGACTCTTCTTTAGACAAAATCGTCTTTTCACTATTTTCTTCAATTTATTATTTACTTATTTTTTATTATATTAATTAAATCTCCTAAAATATATGGAACTTCTAAAATATATAGAAGAAGAATTAATTAATATTTTTCTTTTTATTATCCAACTAAAAAAATATTCCTAAATTAAGATTCTATTAAGAAAATACTTTTATAAATATACGTAAAGACTCTATCATCATTAATTAATGAAACGTAATTTAGGAAGGAAATTGCAAAAAAGGAAAACCTTCGGTGGGTGGACTTCACAATTCACAAGTAGTAATTTTAAATTTTTGGTTCCGTTTAGCAAAACTTTTAATTAAAGACCTTTATTTCTGCATAAATCCTACTTATAAGAACAAAGAAAATCTGTTATGCTTCTTCTTCTTATTCTTATTTTCCCATTCCCATGTTTTAGATCTAGACAATTTGTCATCTAATATTCTCCAAAGTGTTGTAGGTAATTAATTCAATGCTATGGATTGTATTTATTTTTCTTATGAAATTATGCTATGAATTATTATATATGGTAAAGATAAATTCGTTTATGGATAATTGAGATTTCGGTTCAATTGTAGCTTTATTACTTCTTTTTTTCCCAAGTTAATTAATATAATTCTCAATATTTGTATTGTCTATTTCACATTTATGTATGTTCTTTTGTTTTTGCTTTGTCACAGAAGTTGAGGTCGATGCTTTCTTATATGCATCTTGATGTTATTGTAAGTATGTTATGTTAATATTTATATTTATTGAATTATGTATGCTCTTATGGAGTATTTTATCAATTTGATGCTCTCTCGATTTTTAAAATTTTTGGTTATACTTTAATCAATTAAAGTTAATTTTTGTTACCTATTGGAAGAATATGATTGATGTTCATCTAGATTGATTTGGTTGCAGGTCTAGATTTATGGACGTTTGATTTTCTAACCGTCAACTTCTTTATTGTTTTTGTCAATATAATAGAATTCAACGTATTTGTATATATGTATCTTCTTTATTTTGATTCAAGTCATTTTTAGGGTCAAAGTTTTCGCTCTGACAAGAATTATTTTCATCAAAATCGAATCTTTGTCAACACTATTGTATTGTTTTGTTTTAATTTACAGGTCGTAGATGAATGTTGGTTGGCTTTAAAATATTTCTTGTGTAAAGATTAGGTTTAATTGTATTGTTTTGATATCTTTATTATCTTATTTTTTTTATTTTAATTTACAGATAGTAGATGAATGTCGGCTGACTTTGAGGAATTTTTTTAGGTAAAGGTTAAGTTTAATTATATTGTCTTAGTATCTCT
>NC_061111.1:225412297-225512233 GCF_002878395.1 Capsicum annuum | reverse complement strand
GTTTCCCAAGTTATCCCCACAGCCGGCAGTCGTGAGACTAATCCTTCGTTCCAGTGTCAGTGCACTAAGCGGTAGGGAAGTGGCCACATAGTTTTCTCCATTCATCAGAGGTGGGGATCGAACCCCCAACCTCTTGCTTAAGGGGTGAGGTGCTAAACCATTGTTATTATACCTCTTTTATCGTATTATTGTTGTAATTTACAGGTGGTAAGGTTAGGTTTAATTGTATTATTTTAATATCTCTGCTTTGAGAATTTTTTATGTAAAAGTTACGTTTAGTTGTATTATTTTAATATCGCTATTATCGTATTATTTTGTCATAGTTTACATGTTGTAGATGAATGTCGGACCGGTTTGAGAATTTTTGTGTGTAAAGATTAGATTTAGTTGTATTGTTTTGATGTCTCTATCATTATATTATTTTATTGCAGTTTACATGTGTTAGGTGAATGTCAATCGACTTTTAGAGATATTCTGGGTAAAGGTTAGGTTTAATAAATAAATTCTCCATCTTTATATACTCAAAAGATATTAAATTTAATTATTGTATTCATGTTTATTATTTAAATAAATATCCTATTTAGTATAACGTTTGAACTCATTAAAGTGAAACACACGCGTGAAACGCATACACCTAAACTAGTATATATAATTAACTCTACATAGACGTAGAAAGCACGTTCACCTAAATTACTAACAATATATAGGAGAATCCTTATAATTGTGTCTTTGCAGCCTCTACCTTAGGGTCATACTCCCTCCATTTTAAAATAAATAAATTATTTATTTTTTCAAAAGACGTGTTAAATTTTTTTTTAATTTTATCTTTTTATTTAATAAGGTGCTTTTAATTTTATTTTTTTATTTAATGAGGTGCTTATGTGAAATTTTATCTTTTCATTTAATGAAGTGTTTAAGTATTTCATGTTTTCAAGAAGAGTAATTTAAGAATAATTTAAAGAATAATAATGAAATTAACTTATAATTTATGTCCTAAATATTTTTTCTTTAACGGGTATACTTAACAATTCAATTATTTTGAAATAGAGGGAGTATTAAAATTACTAAGCCCAGATGCTTTCCTTTGTACATGCAGTATATATATAGTTTGTAACGCCTCTTACCTTTCCTCCCATGCGTTACAAAAAATTCATTCAAACTCACATCTTGTTATTCTTAACCTCATTGAAAAAGAAAAAGAAATCCTTGTTGATGATCCTCTTAGATATGGTAGTTTCATGTCAATCAATTCTTCCAAATTCTTCTGACATTCATAGGACATGCAAGCCTACCTCTGCTGACCAAATCACTAATAATAAAATTCCAGTGATTGACATGTTAGATCCTCAAGCTAAATTCCTTATTACAAAAGCATGTCAAGAGTTGGGATTTTTTAAGGTTGTGAATCATGGTGTTCCTATTGAAACGATGACAAAATTAGAAAGTGATGCTGTCAAGTTTTTTAATTTACCAGAGTGTGAGAAAGACAAAGTTGGTCCTGCTAACCCTTTTGGTTATGGTAACAAAAGAATTGGCTCAAACGGTGATGTCGGTTGGGTTGAATATCTTCTCTTTGCTATAAATTCTGGACTTGTTTCAGAGAAATCAACCAACATCCCTGCAAATTCTCAGTTTTTCTGGTAAAGGCAATAAATGTCTTGAAATTTCTGAATGTAATGTTTTAATATGTGCTCCCCCTCTCAATTTGTATGGTACAGTTAAAATTGCAAATTGGAGTGTGCATTGGTCGGTTCGGTTGATAATAAGGTTTATATATTATCAGTTCAATTTATTGATTTTTGATTTTTAAATATTCTAAACCAATAATCAAACCAATAAGATATTTTTTTATCTGTTTATTGAGTTTTAGTCCTTTAACGGTTCAATTTTTTGTTTAACCGATAAGAAAATACTCATAAAATAGAAAAATTCATAACTAACATGAAAAAATCGAATTTTAGTTTCAATCAAAAATCCTACATGATATGTTTTGATTTACAAGAATCTTCAAATTTGTATTAAATGTTGTTAAGAGAAATTAAGAGTTTGTATAATTGAAATAATAAGTCTGTTAATTTGTAGAAATTAAAGAAAAATTAAGAGACATATATAATAAGTTTAATATATATATATATATATTCTTATTGGGTTATCGGTTTACTCAATAATTCAATAAGAAAAAATTAAATCGAATCAATAACTCAATAATTATTTTTATAAAATTATTAAAAATTGTTAACCTAATAATTCAATAATAATAAATTAACAATATTTTTATCGATTTGATTTACCAATACAAACATATAATTTTATTTTAAAAGCCTTAATTTAACTTTCTAAAATTTCAGGTGATGAGCAGTAAAAAAAAATTTCTTCCACAAAGTCAAGTACGTGTGCAACTACTTTTCTCCATTACATAGATACTGCGATTTGCTACTTTTGTCCGCGGATTTTGCGGTTTGCAAATCTCTGTCACCGACTACACTTTTTTCAGTAGATATTGTGAATATCGGTCACCTTTTCCAATTGTACAAGTAAAAGATTCATCAAAAAACTCATATATATATATATATATATATATATATGGCATTTTCTTGATTTTCTTAAGTGTTGGATATATTAGTTTAATATTTTCTTTGTTTCACTTCATGTGATATAGTTTAAAATTTTAAATTTTAAATTTCTATATTTTGGTTGTGAATTTGGGAAAATTTATGTTTTTTTATATTTAAATTTTTATATTTTAACCGTGAGTATATGCAGTAATCCGCCGTTAAGTTGCAAGATATCTAAGACATTATCGAGAAGAAGGACCCGAAAAATAATTTTAATATTTGAAAATTTTAAAACTTGTCTAGCATTATTTCAATTAAGAGAAAGATTTTCACTCAAAAAATTTGACATTTTTCAAGTAAAACTCGTCTTAAAACACAATTTGACCTCCAAATATTTTTCTTTTTTAATTTCAACTAAGTACCGTCCATTTCCTTAGAAGCAGAGGGTGCAATTCACCTTATTTGGTTTCTACATTTAGGATTCGACTCCCACAAGTGATGAATTAGCAGAAAGTGAACCATTATATCTAGAAAAGGTGACAATTTTTCCCCCTAATTTCTTTTCCTATGTACAGGTCTGCTATTAATGAATATGTCACAGCAGTTAGAAATCTAGCATGTGTTGTGCTGGAAAAGATAGCAGATGGGTTGACAATTGAGCCAAAGAATGTGCTGAGTAAGCTGCTAAGGGATGAAAAGAGTGACTCTTGTTTTAGGCTAAATCACTATCCACCATGCACAGAACTTGAAGCATTGAGTAGTGGTGGTAGAAATTTTATTGGTTTTGGTGAACATACAGACCCACAAATAATATCTATTATAAGGTCTAATAACACAACTGGCCTTCAAATCTCCCTTAGAGATGGTGCATGGATCTCTGTTCCACCTGATCAGCACTTCTTTTTCATCATTGTTGGTGATTCCCTACAGGTAACAATTACTAGTAACATTTCTCGTGAGTTTTTTGAATTTGCAAACTCGGTTTTTGAGGATTCGAAAATTACTAGTATCATTTTTAGATTTTCCTCCCACCTTTTGCTCGTTTGATAACTCGAACTCACAGCCTTATGATGGAAGCAAACCCTCTCATCTCTCCGACTTGGTTAGTCGAACTTTTCAAAAACTATATAAAAAAAATAAAATCTAAATTTTAGTTTATGAGTTTTTGAAGGATTTCACAAAATGAGCTCGAAAATTGAAAAAAAGGAAAAACTAATTTATTTTTCGAGATTTAACTCAAACAAACACCTTTCCAATCAAGATTTCAAAATTTCAATCAGCGGCTAGTAATTCTTTCCTCAGTTTCCTTTTTTAAGCTATATTTTGCTTTTGATGAGAACTATTGGACATATTTCGTCCCATAATTACGAGTAAAATAAAAACTCCTTAATTACTGTTTGAGGGATTTATTTTGGACTAATGAAAGTTTGATGTATACAACTTATATACATGATAAACTAAATATTCCTAATTAGTTTGGTGATATTTTTTCTAATTGTAATTTTGGGTTTATTTTAGTTTTGTGTGTGTATTCTTATGGCAGGTAATGACTAATGGAAGGTTTAGGAGTGTAAAGCACAGAGTTTTAGCAAACAATATAAAGTCAAGATTGTCCATGATTTATTTTGGTGGACCTCCTTTGAGTGAAAATATAGCACCTTTATCTTCTTTAATGGATGAAGGGGAGGAAAGTTTATACAAGGAATTTACATGGCATGAATACAAGAAGTCTGCCTACAGGACAAGGTTGGGTGCTGATAGACTAGGACTGTTTGAAAAAAAAAATATACCATATGGTCAAATATAGTCAAATTTAGGGAAAAGTACTGTAGGATTTTGTCATCCAATAGACAGGTTTGGAAAGATTTGGGCCTTTGTTTGGGAAACCCAAGGTAGGAAAAACCAGGATTTTGTTTTGTTGTTTCATCACATTGTGTTTTAATATAAACAACTACTGGTTGTACAATAAAATGCCATGTAATCATCATCGTGTCTGTTCTTTGTATTTGTGAACTTTTAGGAAGCTTGTGATATTTCCTTGGTTATTTTTTTCCACAACAGTAAAGGAAAAAAATTTAAATATACCATTGAATTATTAGAAATAAATTATTTATGTCAGTTGTTTTAAGTTTATATTGTTGTCATTGAAAATTTGATTCATCTATATCATTGTTATTATAGAAAAATCCATTCATGTCATTATTTTATAACGATGATTTTTGCTAAATCATTTTCGTCTTGTGATCTTTTATTATAGGATCACGTTATCAAATTCAAATCAACTAGTATTACTTAAAATAAAAATTAATAAGAAGACCAATTAAAATAAAATTTGATTTACATCGTTATAGTAAAAATTAGACTTATTAAAAATAAAAATCAAACCCATTAATTATGTTGGGTTTTATTTTAAAGGGTATAATTTTTTTATTTTAATTGAGGTAATATTAATTGATTTAGATTCGATGACGTGGATTTCTAATAAGAGATTATGTGGCAAAAATAATTTTGCAAAATCACTATTACAAAATAATGGCATAAATGAACTTTCCTGTAACAGCAATAGAACAAATGAGCCAAACTTTTAAAAATAGTGATATAGATGAGCCAAACTTATAACAGATAATATAGATAAGCCATTTTCAGTATTTCAATGACACATTTAAGCCTTTTCCCAAGAGAAAATTACTCAAATTGTCACTCAATTTTTATAAGAAGGCGCTTGATTATGGAAATAAAAAAGATATTACTTTTTAAAAGTTTTCGTGTTGAAGTTGGAGTTGTGTTAAATAATAGTTTTTGCAGTTAATATTTAGAATTTAAATATTTTTTTTAAAGTAGAAAATATGATGTGAATATGCAATATAACTTAAATGAGATTATTTCATGGCAAACACTATTTTCCAAATAAAGTGACATAATTTTGGCAAAATGATTAGATTGATTCTTGTACTTGTAACATCCCGATTTACTGAACCGGAATTCTACACGGTGCTCATGACCCTGAGGGACCACAAGCTAGCCCATGACTGATATCTGTACCTGTATACTGCAAATCATGATATAATAATGCGGAATACATAGAACTGTAAGGCCATAAGGTTCAACTGAATACAATCATGAAGGTGAAAATACCCAAAACAACTCAATCTGAACGTACATCTGAAAGCCTTTAAACTATCTGAATAAGGAGTTGAAGGAACATGTCTCCAACTAACTCCGTAAAATTGAACTTAAGAAATAAATAAATGAATCAAATCATATTGTCCTCGAATCAATGAGGACTCATTGTGTCTCTGCGACTGGAATGCTACCGCTACTGCTGGGCTGAAGCTCGTATCTCGGAACCTATGGTGTAACATAAAAATAAAGCACCATAGCGCAAATACGTCAGTACAACTGGAGTACTGAGTATACAAGGAAGGTAGACTGAACATAAAGGGTTTCATGCATGAACAACACTGACTGACTAATATGAATATGGGAGTGCAAACACATATATATAGAAACTGGGACTGTGAATACGTGATAGCATGACCTGTAAGCTAATACATGGTTTACTGATAACTGTCATGACTAATACTGAAACTGATAACATGGACGACTGTATCTGATATTCCTGTATATACTAAAATCTGAAGAACGCCCTGAGTTCTTTTACTGAGACTGATACTGAAACTGTAGGAAGTAGTGTTTAACCGATATGCCCCATGTATGCCATTATGGCTAAGCTGGGGTCCAATCTTTGCCCCGACTGGAGGGATGTCAATACCGTGCCATGGGTAAGGACAGCCTGTGAGTAACCCTTATCTGGCGAGTACTCAATGAGAACGGTGAGAACCCTAAACTGACGTGTTAAGCCACCTCATCAACCCTAATCTAATGGGTTAAAATGTCTCAACCTACGCTGGCTACGTAGTTCTGGAACACAAGGATGACTACTAAGAATCACACCCTGAACTGGCGGGTGAGTTCCCATCCTTGGGTTCACTCGGTGCTAACCTCTACTCCTATCTGGAGGGACTGGACATGAATAACTGACTGTGCATGACTTAATCTTACTAAATTCCGCTGACTGGCGGAATGTTACTGATATCTAACAACTGACTAAGATCATGAGGTTTTCCTGAGTCACATGACTGACTGAAGTCTATGGAATCATAGCTTGAGTTCGGATATCGTGAAACATGACATGGATCTAGGCACACAACTATAGTTTTTGGGTACAAGTACCCCCAGGACTCGATGGAAGGAAACTGACACACATGACTGACTTGATCATAAGAGTAGAGTCCATAATTTATCATATCATAAGTAGGGATCTCATACTAAGCATGGTTATCAATAATGTATTGCATGGAAAGGATTTCATATCACATGGAAGTACTTGCACAATCTTAATATCATGTTCATTGCATAATCATATTGGCAATACATACCAATGGCATGAAAGTTCATGTGGATTGCATGGTTATCATACATCTTGTTCATAAGTAGGATTTGCAAGTAAACATAGCATAATCTCATAAGAATAGTTCATGAGTATTCCAACAACATTTACAAGGCACATTATCAACATAAAGTCATTGGAACGTAAGGGCATATCAAGAATCCTTCACTTAGTCACAATTTAGGTATATTGCATGATTTCTAGTTTCTTAGGCATTTTATCAAACACCTTACATGCACTTCTTAAGCATAGCTGAAATCATCAAATTATACATTATGAACAACCAAATTTACATGTTTCCAACTCATATGATATCATGAATTCATAAAAACACATAAAGATTCCATCTTGGGAATCACCCAATATCAACAACATGATCATCAACACCTAACAATATAGAAATCATAATTTATAATGAAAAAGAGGGTTTTGAGCTTTATGGATGAAAGGGATCCATAAATCAACTCACGCATACCTTAGAAGGAAAGATTCTTGATGATTGACGGCAAAATTTCCTTGAAATTGAATCTTCAAGCTTAGTTACGCAACCCTAGTTGTTTTTCTCTTTAAGTGCTCTTGGATGATGAGCTTTGAGATGATAATAGGGTTGTAATATGTTTAGAAACTATATATTTCGTAGGGTTAAGTTTAGGGACGTGTAAGGAGTGTTAAAAGACTTAATTACCTTTAAAATAACTCAAAACAGTGTGTTTTTGGCACCTAGAACTAACTTAGGCGGCGCCCAAGTGATCACCTATGCTTGGGTTGGGCGGCGCCTAACCAATCGCCTATGCTTACTGTCTCTTACGAAAATGGGCATAACTTTTCACTCGGGTATTGGATTAAGGCGAAATTGGTATCGTTGGAAAGCTAATTCGATTATCTACAATTTGGTAGGTCTAAATCAGCCAAAATACCATACTAACATCGAGTTATACTCGTTCAAAGATGACCCTTGCAAAATCGAACACTAAAACTTGATGGATTCAAAAACTCTTAGCTTGTATTACCTTAAGTAACTCATATGAACATGCTTAATGCATCATAAGCTATACTATCACTAGGATATTCATTGTAAGTCATGTACTTAAGTATGAATCACAGGATAGGAGATTTCATACGTAGGAATTCTTATTCACTTCCTAGCTTAGAAACATACGGGGTATTACAATATCTCCCCCTTAGGAACATTCGTCCTTGAATGAGAATTTACTGAGAAGGGATACAAGACAATAGAACCTGAACTGAATATGAAAAACTGAAACTTGATCTCATGACTGACATACTAAACATACTGAACTCGTGCATATCTGATGCACAGATAACTGACACATGAATGCATGACTGAGTATGAAATGGTTAATAGGTACCAAGTTTATACTGGAAACATGAACGTGAAACTGAATAAGATTAAGAGGAGCTGTCACCTTGAGCTTGATCTGAATTGGTGGGGAAGAGGTGAGGATACTTGGCACGTATATCTGCTTCTGCTTTGCAAGTAGCTCTCTCATGAGACTGATTTCGCTAAAAAACCTTGACTAGAGGGACTTCTTTGTTCCTCAATCTACGAGTCTGATAATCTAAGATTTTGACTGAAATCTTTTCATAAGAGAGGTTGTTATGAATGTTGATTCTTTGAATAGGGACAACAACTGCTGGGTCACCTATGCAGTTCTTTGGCAAAGAAATATGGAAGACTGGATGGACTGAGGCTAGATCTAAAGGCAATTCAAGCTCATAAGCTACCTTGCCGAAGTGACAAAGAATTCTGAAGGGACCGACATACCGAGGACTGAGTTTCCCTTTCTTGCCAAACCTCTTCACTCTCTTCATGGGAGAGATCTTAAGATAGACATAGTCATTGACCTCGAACTCGAGATCTTTTCTACAAACATCTGCATAGGACTTCTATCGGCTCTGAGCAGCCCGGAGTCTCTCTCTGATCAATTGAACTTTCTCTAAGGCGTCGAATACTAAGTCAGGACCTATGATTGAGGCCTCACTAACTTCGAACCAACCAATCGAAGAAATACATCTCCTACCATAGAGAGCTTTGAATGGAGCCATCTGAATACTAGAATAATAGCTATTGTTGTATGCAAACTCAATAAAAAACAAGTCTTCGTCCCAAATTTCCTTGAAGTCAATTGCACATGTCCTTAGCATATCTTCAAGAGTCTAAATGGTCCTCTCTTCTTGACCATCTGTCTGAGGATGAAATACTGTGCTGAGATGGACTTGGGTACCGAGACCCTTTTGGAATGCTTTCCAAAAGTGAGAAGCGAACTGGGTACCTCTGTCTGAGATGATAAATAGTGGAACACCATGTAACCTGACTAAATCCCTGATATAGAGTTTGGCATAATCCTTGGCGAAAAAAGAATACGAATAGAAAGGAAATGAGCTGACTTGGTCATTCTATCTATAATGACCCATATTGAATTATGTTGATGATGAGTTATAGGCAAACCCGTTACGAAGTCCATGTAAACTTCTTCCCACTTCCAAGTAGGAATGGTGAATTCTTGCATGGAACCACTAGGTTTCTGATGCTCTATCTTAACCTGCTGACATATAGAGCACTTAGCCACAAACTCTACAACATCTCTCTTCATTCCACTCCACTAATAGATCTCCCGCATGTCATGGTACATCTTAGTGGCCCCTAGATGAATAGAGTATCGCACACCATGCGCTTCTGCAAGTATTTACTGCCTTAATTCATCTACACCTGGAACACATAGACGACCCTAACAACGAAGAACACTATCTCTCCCTTGGGAGAAAACCTTGACTTTCTGATTCTGAACTGACTCTTTGAGCTTGACAAGGCTAGAATCCCTGTCTTGTTTCTCTTTCACCTCGGAAACTAGAGATGACTCTGAACTACTATGAATATATACACCACCCTCTGAAGAATTGACTAAGCGAACGCCTAGTCTGGCAAGCTGATGGATCTCCTGAGCCATCTTTTTCTTACTATCCTCTACGTGAAAATAAACTACCCATGGAGAGTCGAATGAGAGCGTCGGCCATAATATTGGCCTTGCCCGAATGATAAAGAACACTCATGTCATAATCCTTCATGAGCTCTAACCACCTTCTCTGGTGAAGATTGAGATCTTTCTGGGAAAAGACATACTGGAGGCTTTTATGGTCTGTGAAGACATCTATATGAACTCCATAGAGATAATGCCTCAAAATCTTCAAGGAAAAAACTACCACTGCTAACTCAAGATCATGAGTAGGATAATTATTCTCATATGGCTTTAACTGTCTGGAGGCGTAGGCTATGACCTTACCATGCTGCATGAGGAAACAACCTAAACTCACTCTAGATGCATCACAATAGACTACAAAACCATCTGAACCATCTAGAATAGATAGAACTGGAGCGGAGGTGAGTCGAGTATTCAACTCCTGAAAGCTCTTCTCCCATGAATCTGACCACTGAAACTTAATCTTCTTCTGAGTCAATCTGGACATAGGAGATGCAATAGAAGAAAATCCCTCGACAAATCGTCTGTAATAGCCAGCCAAACACAAGAAACTCCTAATATCTAATGGAGATACGGGTCTGGGCCAGTTTCTAACTGCCTCAATTTTCCGAGGATCTACTCTAATTCCATCACCAGAAATAATATGGCCAAGGAATGCTACTGATCTTAGCCAAAATTCGCACTTGCTAAACTTAGCGAATAATTGGTGATCCCTGAAAGTTTGAAGAACAATCCTGATATGGTCTGCATGATCACACTCTGTGCGAGAATAGACCAGAATATTATCTATGAAGACGATGACAATCATGTCCAAGTACTGCTTGAACACACGATTCATCAAATTCATAAAAGTTGCAGGGGCATTGGTAATACCAAATGACATGACTAAAAATTCAAAGTGACCATACCGAGTACAAAAAGTTGTTTTTAAAATGTCATATTCTCTAACTCTGAGCTGATGATAGCCTGATCTGAGGTCTATCTTGGAGAAGTAACTGGCACCCTGAAGTTGGTCAAATAAATCATCAATCCTGGGAAGAGGATATCTATTCTTCGCCGTGACCTTGTTGAGTTGACGGTAATCAATACACATCCTGAGAGAACCATCTTTCTTGCGCATGAATAATATTAGCGCACCCCATGGGGAAACACTGGGTCTGATAAATCCCTTATCTAAGAGATCCTTCAACTGATCTTTCAGTTCCTTGAGTTCTACTAGTGCCATTCTGTATGGCGGAATAGAAATAGGTTGAGTATCTGGAAGAAGGTCTATGCCGAAGTCTATTTCCCTTTCGGGAGGAATGCCTGGAAGATCTTTGAGAAAGATATCTGAGTATTTATTAACAATAGGGACTATTTCGAGGCTGGGAGATTCAGAACTGGAATTTTTAACATGCATGAAATGATACACACACCCCTTAGAAATTATTTTCCTTGCCCGAAGGTTAGAAACAAGTTGACCCCTGAATGCTGAAATGCTACCCTTCCACTCTAGGATGGGCTCATTCGGGAAGTGAAACTGAACTATCCTATTTCTGCAGTCGACTGTGAAATAGCAGGAATGAAGCCAATCCATGCTGAGAATGACATCAAAATCAGTCATCTCTAACTCCACTAAATCTACTAACGTGGATTTCTGAGATATCATAACCAGGCAGTTCCTGTATACCCGCCGGGCTATGATGGTTTTACCCTCTAGGGTAGAGACTGAGAAGGGCTCTATTAGGACTTCGAGACTAATTCCGAAATTGCCTGCTATGTATAGAGTAACAAAAGAAAAAGATGCACCTGGGTCTAGCAAAGCATAAACATGAACATGAAAAATCTATAACGTACCAGTAATGACATCAGGAGAATTTTCCTAATCCTACCTGGACTGAAGAGCATAGAGTCTGTTTGGGCGTTTCCCACTGGTAGCACTGGAAATGGCACCCTACTAGTTCGGGTGACTAGACTGAGCTGTAGAGTGATTTTGCTGACCTTGAAGACTTTACTGCAGACACTCCCTAATCCAGTGTACTGGCTTGCCAAAACCAAAACAGACATCACTACTGACTCTGCAAATGCCCTTGTGGTTCTTACCGCAAGTCTGACAAAGGGGATTTGTTCGGGCACTGCTAACACTTCCCTGAGATTTAGAGCCTGGCGTTTTGTCTCTATTGCCATCTCTAAACTTTGGCACTGGAGCGCTGGCAGAGGAAGGAGATGAAATGGCTGACTTAGAGCGAAACTGTGAACAATTTTCTCCATCTGACTTGGGGTGAGCAAAGTTGAAATTACCTGACCTTGCTCTCTTGTTCTGCCTCTCCCTAGTCTTAAACTTTTGCTCTTCTACTTGATGGGCATGGGTCATGAGTCTGTCTAAGGTCATATCACTGATCCGCATCGCAGACCTACACTCATTTACTACACTATCGTTGACCCCTGACACAAACTTGCTCATCTTAGCTCTATTATCTGCGACCAAATGAGGAGCATACCTGGATAGCTTAGTAAATCTGAGAGAATACTCCCTAACCGTCATATTCCCCTGCCTGAGGTTGATGAACTCAAGAACTTTGGCTTCCCTCAACTCTTAGGGAAATAATCTGTCTAAGAAGGCCGTGACAAATTTCTCCCACTTGATAGGGCCTGTATCATCTAACCTCTCAGACTTCCACTGTTTGTACCAATCATGAGCAACATCCTACAACTGGTAGGTGGCTAACTCAGAACTCTCAATAGAAGTAACACCCATGATGTCAATGACCTTCTGGACTTGGTCAATGAACTCCTGAGGGTCCTCATCAGACTTAGACCCATGGAAAGATGGAGGGTTCATCTGGGTGAGGTCCCGAACCCTAGCTACTTTGGGATTGGCCACTGAATTGGCCGAAATGACTAGTGGCCATTCATTTTGTGCAGCCATGGACTGAGCAAGTATGGTAAGTGCTGCTCTAAACTCTGCATGGGAAACATGTTCGCCCAAAGGATCTTCGGGCTGAGGAGCTGGCTGGTTTCTTCTCTTTGGGCCATGTTCTGGAATAAGAGAAGAATCAATTAGACTAAGAGTTTAACTTGTGATTATGCTCACTAGCATGACTTGAACAATAAAGAAAGGGGATTATTCCTAAAATATCATATAGCCTCCCGCACATAAATGTGGCGCACAAAACACCCATGTACAAGACTCTACTAGATGCGGCTTTCAGACTTCCTAGGACTCCATTGAACCTTGGGCTCTGATACCAAGTTTATAACACCCCGATTCGCTGAACCGGAATGCTACACGGTGCTCATGACCCCGAGGGACCACAAGCTAACCCATGACTGATATTTGTACATGTATAATGCAAATCATGATATAATAATGCAGAATACATAGAACTGTAAGGCCATAAGGTTCAACGTAATACAATCATGTGGGTGAAAATACCCAAAACAACTCAATCAGAATGTAAATCTGAACATAAATCTAAACGTACATCTGAAAGCCTCTAAACTATCTGAATAAGGAGTTGAAGGAACATGTCTCCAACTAACTCCGTAAAACTAAACTGAAGAAATAAATAAATAAATCAAATCATATTGTCCTCGAATCAATGAGGACTCACTGTGTCTCTGCGACTGGAATGCTACCGCTACTGTTGGGCTGGAGCTCGTGTCTCGCAACTTATGGTGTAACATGAAAAGAAAGCACCATAGTGCAAATGCATCAGTACAACTGGAGTACTGAGTATATGAGAAAGGTAGGCTGAACATAAAGGGTTTCATGCATGAACAACACTGACTGACTAATATGAATATGGGAGTGCAAACACATATATATAGAAACTGGGACTGTGAATACGTGATAGCATGACCTGTAAGCTAATACATGGTTTACTGATAACTGTCATGACTAATACTGAAATTGATAACATGGATGACTGTATTTGACAGTCCTGTATATACTAAAATTTGAAGAATGCCCTGAGTTCTTTTACTAAGACTGATACTGAAACTGTAGGAAGTAGTGTTTAACCGACATACCCCATGTATGCTGTTATGGCTAAGCTGGGGTCCAATCTCTGCCCCGACTGGAGGGGTGTCAATATCATGCCATGGGTAAGAACGGCTGTGATTGACCCTTATCTGGCGGGTACTCAATGAGAACGGTGGGAACCCTAAACTGATGGGTTAAGCCACCTCATCAACCCTAATCTAACGGGTTAAGATTTCTCAACCTACGCTGGCTACGTAGTTTTGGAACATAAGGATGAATACTAAGAATCACACCCTTAATTGGCGGGTGAGTTCCCATCCTTGGGTTCACTCGGTGCTAACCTCTACTCCTATCTGGAGGGACTGGACATGAATAACTGACTGTGCATGACTTAATCTTACAGAATTCTGCTGACTGGCGGAATGTTACTGATATCTAACAACTGACTAAGATCATGAGGTTTTCCTGAGTCACATGACTGACTAAAGTCTATTGAATCATAGCTTCAGTTCGGATATCGTGAAACATGACATGGATCTAGGCATACAGCTATAGTTTTCGGGTAAAAGTACCCCCAGGACTCGATGAAAGGAAACTGACACATATGATTGACTTGATAATAAGAGTAGAGTCCATAATTTATAATATCATAAGTAGGGATCTCATACTAAGCATGGTTATCAACAATGTATTGCATGGAAAGGATTTCATATCACATGGAAGTACTTGCACAATCTTAATATCATGTTCATTGCATAATCATATTGGCAACATATACCAATAGCATGGAAGTTCATGTGGATTGCATGGTTATCGTACATCTTGTTCATAAGTAGGATTTGCAAGTAAACATAGCATAATCTCATAAGAATAGTTCATGAGTATTCCAACAACATTTACAAGGCACATTATCAACATAGAAGTCATTGGAACGTAAGGGCATATCATGAATCCTTCACTTAGTCACAATTTAGGTATATTGCATGATTTCTAGTTTCTTAGGCATTTTATCAACCACCTTACATGCACATATTAAGCATAGGTGAAATCATCAAATTATACATCATGAACAACCAAATTTACATGTTTCCAACTCATATGATATCATGATTTCATAAAAATATATAAAGATTCCATCTTGGGAATCACCCAATATCAACAACATGATCATCAACACCCAACAATATAGAAATCATACTTTATAATGAAAAAGAGGGTTTTTGAGCTTTATGGATGAAAGGGATCCATAAATCAACTCACGCATACCTTAGAAGGAAAGATTCTTGATGATTGATGGAGGAATTTCTTTGAAATTGGATCTTCAAGCTTAGTTACGCAACCCTAGTTATTTTTCTCTTTTAGTTCTCTTGGATGATGAGCTTTGAGATGATAATAGGGTTGTAATATGTTTAGAAGCTATATATTTCATAGGGTTATGTTTAAGGACGTGTAAGGAGTGTTAAAAGACTTAATTACCTTTAAAATAACTCAAAACAGATTGTTTTTGGCACCTGGAACTGACTTAGGCGGCTCCCAAGTGATCACCTATGTTTGGGTTGGGCGAAGCCTAACCAATCGCCTATGCTTGGGTTGGGCGGCGCCTAACCAATCGCCTATGCTTACTGTCTCTCACAAAAATGGGCATAACTTTTCGCTCGGGTATTGGATTAAGGGAAAATTGGTATCGTTGGAAAGCTAATTCGATTCTCTACAATTTGGTGGGTATAAATCAGCCAAAATACCACATTAGTATTGAGTTATACTTATTCAAAGATTACCCTTGCAAAATCGAATACTAAAACTTGATGGATTCAAAAAACTCTTAGCTTGTATTACCTTAAGTGACTCATATGAACATGCTTAATGCATCATAAGCTATACTATCACTAGGATATTCATTATAAGTCATGTACTCAAGTATGAATCACAGGATAGGAGATTTCATACGTAGGAATACTTATTCACTTCCTAGCTTAGAAACATGCGGGGTATTACAGTACTTATCTGAGCTTTTAATGTGGACACTTCTAATTATCTTTGTCATCTAAACTCTTCAACCCATTAAAACACAATAGGGAAAAGGAATCGTTTCCACCCCAAACGATAGTCGAAAATTTGAATCCACACATAAACTATTTAAGTGATCTATTACATACTTTAACTATAAAAAAGTGATACTTTTTATACCTTGTCAAACATTACACCACTTGCATGTGATGTGGTATTTTACACGCACTGCCACGTCAGCATAACCTGAAAAAATAATGAAAAAAGCATCGTTTCCACTCCAAATTATAGTCGAAAAGTCGAACCCACACCTAAACTATATAAGTGACCTATTACACACCTTAACTATAAAAAAAGTGATACTTTTTACACCCTGTCAGGCATTACACCACTTGTGTGGTGTTTTACACGCACTGCCACGTCAACACCACATCAGCATAATCCGAAAAAATAATAAATTTATTATTTTCATAATTTTTCTTTTTTTTTTTTATTTAATATTTTTTCCTTCTTCTTCAATGTCTACAACCTCCATTTTTGTCAATGTCCATAACCTCCATTACACCATATTCACCACCATAAACTTTATCTCACCAACAAAATTACCATGACAATTAATTTCTTCTAACATTGTTCTTCATCCGTAACCCGTCGTCTTTTCTTAAAAAAAAATTCTCAGCTATAATGGCCATTATTGTTTCAAAAAATGGTCACTCAACTGTTGGCCTCTGTGTTTTAAATGGTAATGACCAACACATTTTCGTACTTTTTCTATTTATTTTTCAGCTATAATTAACAAAAAAAAACTAATATGGTAGCAAGCTACATTTTTGGATGGATTAATAATTAACAGACAGAGAGGAGAAAGTCGATGATGAATTTGACTTTTACGACGAAAATTCACCAAAAAACATCCTTGCTAAAATTTTTTTTTATAAAATTTGATTTTGCCCGTTTAAACATCAAATACAATTTGATTTTGTTCATTGTGAAATTGACATTGATTCAATGAAAGTGGAGGATGAATTGTGTTATTTGGGGATGAGGTTGGAATTTAGAGGTAGAGTGATGAAGAAACTGTGTTGGTTGGGGTAGGGGTGATGAAAAAGAAGATGGTTTGCGGTTGGGGTTGGAGTTTCGGGGTGAGGGGTGATGAAGAAGATGATGGTTTGGGGGTGGGGGTGGGGAGATGGATGTTGGGGGTTGAGGGAGGAGTATTTTAATTTTTTTAATTTTTTTTGCATTAATTTTTAATTTAAACGCGTCAATTTTTTATTTAAATAATTATGTATTTTTCACGTCAGATTTAGGGAGTAAAAAGTATCATTTTTTATAGTTAAAGTATGTAATAGGTCACTTATATAGTTTAGGTGTGGATTCGACTATTCGGCTATAGTTTGGAGTGGAAACGATGTCTTTTTCCTTAATGTTTTTAGCCGTTTACTTTTGTTATTTAATAGGCTGGACGCGCCTAATGTAAGTGTAACATACGCGTCTTAGAATAGGGATCGCGGGGAGGTAATAATATCACTTTTAAAAGTTAAGGTGTGTAATAGGTCACTTATATAGTTTAGGCGTGACTTCGACTTTTCTTGTATAGTATGGGGTGGAAATGATGCCTTTTCCCAAACACAATATTTTAAATTCTTTGACCATTGATCGTGCATATATGACATTAAATAATTGATCTAGAAAAACGTGTGTTTGCATACATTTTTAAGTGAGTGAAATCAATATTTTTCGTTTAAAAAATGAAAAAATTGTGAATTTAAGCCACCTTTATTTGCCAAAAAAAATGTTTGACCCATCCCATCAAAAAATCCTCTTCTTCATCGACCCCTACCCCTCCTCATCCCCCTCCCCTCCCCTACATCCAGCCAGCCATTCTCCCTCCCGCCTTCCCCAATCCTTCTTCAGCAGGGACTTTTTTGTTTTTATTTTTCCGGCGAGATTGTCATCTCTATAAATCAGCGATCAAACAACCCAAAAGCATCCACCCCTTCGCATTAATTTCGGAGAACCTCCATCGAAAATTCACCAGCTCCACCTTACCAAAACTCTTAAAATCAACGAACAACCACAATAATTCATCAAGAAACCCTTTTAGCTCTGACCACCATCTTTCCTCCATTAATTCCAGCGGGTAAGATCCTCGAAAACACTATTAATAGTGGACCAACCCTTTAGAAATATGAATCTTGTTTTTAAAAATAATTTTTAATTTATTATCTTATTTTTATTTAATTGTTGATTAATAATTTTAAAAGTAATTAATGATGTGGATCTGATGCGGCATTAATTTATGTGACGTGGATCGGATGTATAATTTATTTTAGGGAGAGTAAGCTACACACAAAATAGGAGGGGCCTAAAATCTCGTGTTTTGATGGGTTAAGGGGTTCAGATGACAAAAGGCCAAGTAGAGGTATTCGTTTTACAAACTCGAACAAGTACAAGGGTCTATTAGACCATTTCACCAATAATTTTTTAATAAAAGTAAATAACATGCATTGTCATGTGATATCCCAATACAGTCACTTATTAATTTTTTAAAAAATATTATCTTGAACTCTATAAAAAAATTCAAAACAAGCGAAAACTAAACCACAACAACAAACCCAGTAGATTCCCACATCGTGGGATCTGGGGAGGGTAGAGTGTACGTAGACCATACCACTACCTCTAATGAAGTAGAGTGGTTGTTTTCGATAGACCCCCGGCTCAAGATAAAGGACAGTATATAAAAACATGAAAAGCATGGAACACGATTAAAAACATAGATACTCCATCCACAAAAATATGCAACACTGCTAAACAAAAGATACCCAAGCCCTCCTACCTACTGACTACGACCCATTCACCCACCTTAACCCTCTATCCTAATGTTTTTCCTCCATACCTTCCTATCCAGGGTCATGTCCTCAGTCAACTGTAACTGCTCTATGTCACGTCTAATTACTTCCCTCCAGTATTTCTTAGGTCTACCCCTACACCGCTTGAAACCATCTAAGGACAACCTCTCACACCTACGAACTGGGGCATCAACGCCCCTCCTTATCACATGGCTAAAATATCTCAACCTCACTTTTCGTACTTTATCCTCCACCGACACCACTCTCACCTTCTCCTAAATAATTTTATTCCTAGTCCTGTCAGCCCTAGTAAAACCAAACATCCAATGCAACATTCTCATTTTCGCCACCTTCAATTTTTAAATATGAAATTTTTAACCGGCCAACACTCAGCTCCATATAACATAACCGGCCTGACTGCAACTCTATAGAATTTTCCCTTCAGCTTGGGGGCACCTTCTTTTCGCATAAAATTCTCGAAGCGAGACTTCGTTTCATCCAACCTGCCCCAATACGGGAAGAGTCATCCTTATCAATCTCTCCATTCCCCTGAATCGTCGACCCAAGATACGTAAAACTATCCCTCTTAAAAACCATCTGGGAATCCAACTTCACTACCACATCTTCCTCTTGCCTTGAGTCACTAAACTTGCACTCCAAGTCTCTATCTTGGTCCTACTCAACCGAAAATCTTTAGACTCCAGGGTTTGTCTCCAAACCTCCAGCTTATTAGTAACACCTTGTCGGGACTCATCAATCAAAACTATATCATCCACAAAAAGCATACACCAAGGCACCTCGCTTTGTATACTCCGCATCAACACATCCATCACCAAAGCGAATAAAAAAGGGCTAAGAGTTGGTCCCTGGTGTAACCCTGTCAAGACTGGAAAACGCTCAGAATCTTTTCCCACCATCCTCACCCTAGTCTTCACCCTCTCATACATGTCCTTAACCGCTCGAATGTATGCCACAGGGACCCCCTCGACTCCAAGCATCTCCAAAAAACCTCCCTAGGGACCTTGTTATATGCCTTTTCCAAGTCAATAAACACCATATGCAGATCCCTCTTCTTCTCTTTATATTGCTCTATCAGTCTCCGCACTAGGTGAATTGCCTCAGTCGTGGAGCGACCAGGCATAAACCCAAATTGATTCCTAGAAATAGACATAATCTTCCTCAGCCTCCGCTCCACCACCCTCTTCCAAATCTTTATCGTGTGACTCAATAACTTAATACCCCAGTAGTTGTTGCAACTCTGAATGTCACCCTTATTCTTATATAAAGAAATCATCGTTCTCCATATCCATACCTCAGGCATCTTTGCGGACTTGAAAATGTTGTTGAACAAGTTGGTCAGCCACCTTAACCCTGGCCCGCCAGAAAACTTCCAAAAATCCACCGGGATCTCGTCGGGCCCCGTTGCCCTGCCCATTCTCATCTTTTGGATAGCCTCTCTTACCTTCTTAACCTTAAAAGACCAATAATAGATAACATTGCAGCGCTCCCCAGAATGCTCCAACTCCCCTAACATAATACCTCTGTGCCCCTCTTCATTCAAGAGCCTATGAAAATAAGACTGCCATCTTTCCTTAATGAGGACGCCCTCCACCAATACTCTGCCATCCTCCTCCTTAATGCACTTTACTTGGTCCAGACTTTACCCTTCATCTTCCTAGCCTTGGACAGCCTAAACAACCTTTTCTCCCCGTCTTTCTCTTCTAACCCCTCATACAAACTCTCGAAGGTTATTGTCTTAGCAGTCGTAACTGCTAACTTAGCTTCCTTCTTAGCTAACTTGTACTTCTCCCTACTTACCCTCTTCTGCTCATCATCCTTACTCTCAACCAGCTTAGCATAAGCCGCCTTCTTCGTCTCCACCTTTTTCTTAATATCTTTATTCCACCACCAATCCCTCCGATACCTGTCAGACCAGCCGGTTGAGACACTTAATACCTCTCTAGTAGACTCTTTGATATAACCCGTAGCCCTATTGCACATACTATCTATATCCCCACTACACTCCTAAACCCTCATCTCCTCAAACTTTTCCTCTATCTCCAAAGCACTAACCCGAGTCAAGGTACCCCACCTAACTCTAGGCTGACCCTTCCCACCCCGCCTCATCTTGCCCTTCTTGATAACCAAGTCCATCACTAGGAGTCTATGCTGGGTCGCTAGATTCTCACTCGGGATAACCTTACAATCCTTACACAAAGTTCTATCCCCCTTCCTAAGCAGCAAAAAATCAATCTGGGTCCTAGCTAAACTACTGCGGAAAGTAACCAGATGTTCCTTTTTCTTCGGGACGCTAAAATTCACTACCACTAACCCAAAGGCCCTCACAAAATCCAGAAGAGCAGCTCCCTTATTATTCCTAATCTCGAACCCAAAGCCTCCATACACGTCATTATACCCTAATGAAAATGACTCGATGTGCCCATTAAAATCCCCTCCTATGAAAATCTTCTCCGAACTAGGCACGCCCTTTAACCATCTCGTATAAAACCTCTCAAAAATTCTTCTTCTTCTCCTCGCTCAGGCCCACCTGTGGCGCATACACACTATAGATGTTGAAAGTAAACCCCCCAAAGACCAACTTGATAGTCATCACCCTATCATTAACCCTTTTAACCTCCACTACCTGCTCCCTAAACTCCTCGTCCACTAAGATACCTATTTCATTCCTACGCCTCTCACTACATGAGTACCACAACTTGTACCTATCCACATCCCGAGCCTTTGAACCTACCCACTCGGCCTTTTGAACACACAAAATATTAATCCTTCTCTTCCTAAGAATCTTAACTAGTTCTATCAACTTCCCCTGCAGGATCCC
Organism: Capsicum annuum; assembly: GCF_002878395.1. Lineage (NCBI taxonomy): Eukaryota > Viridiplantae > Streptophyta > Magnoliopsida > Solanales > Solanaceae > Capsicum > Capsicum annuum. Next base: position 225,490,567 of record NC_061111.1, on the reverse strand, counting down.
TATGTTCCACAACCCCACCCTCAACCTATCAATATTCTTATCCCCTTCCTTAATACCTCACACTCCACAACTCGAACCTAACCTAACACTAGCTCTCGACCCCAGCCCCAGCCCCAGCCCCCCAGGACATGACCCTATTCCACCATGAGTCACCCAAGACACTACTCACAAAAAGCACAGCGTAGGCAAAAAACAGCTATAACTATAGAAGACATACTCACAACACAAAACACAAATAAATAGTCAAGGCCAACAGATGCAATAGAAAAAACAACCAGCTCGCAACAAAACTACTCAACAAAGAACCACAAGCACCAATGGTAAAAAAAAATTAGCATAATCAATAACAGGAACGTGCAAGACACAAAAAATTACTAAATTTCACAGAACAATCGATACTAGGCACTAAATAAACAGACAAATTAATCCACACAATTCTAGGCATGGAAAGATACCAAAATATCGTGATCAAAATAAAGTTCAAGATTAGAATTCAACGGGCTACGTAGAAGTGGTTCGTCAGACTCCCATCGTCTGGCAAGGTCACCTGAAGAATTGTCGGAATAGATTTGTTTTGAGTTCTTGGAGAGTCGCCATCACCACCATAGTCCATCAAGATGGTTCTCCTGATCTTGCTGGAGAAGGAAACGTCGAAGGCCCACACCGCCGTCAGAGTCCCTATGACTGGCAAGGAGTTTGGGAGAGAGCTAGAAAGGAATATAAAAGAAGAACAAGAAAAGAGAAGGGGAGAGGGAGAGAGAAAGAGAGTATTACCCTTACCTGTCACCGACGATGTTACGCTGCCGATGTAGCTTCGCCGGAGCCAGAAAATCACATCAAAGAGATGTTTAAATGGAGCGTTAGAAGAGAAACATTAGAGAGAGAGTATTGAACTTCTTTGAATTAATATTTTTCTTTGTCTAAAATAAAATTAAAAAATGGTTAAAAGGTTAACGAATGTGTCATTAAAAAAATCCACATTTTATTAATAGACCACAAGTGGATTTTAAAAATTTTGATCATTAAGATGGAATACAGGGAACAATTAAATTCATAAGTGGGTTTTTAAAATTTTTGAACCAACATCTAGATTTTTTTTGTTAAATGTCATTTTCAAATCTATTATTTAATTAAATACATAGATTATAAGCTTTTTTTTAAGAGAAATGATCCACTTTTAAATAATTTAATTTATTTGTGAATTAAAATTTGGTTATAAGTTTTAAAAAATTTACAAATTAGTCCATAAACCACTAACTGTTGAAAATTTTAAGAATAATCCTCCCCACCAAAATCATTTTAAAATTATAAATTAATTAAAAATCTTATTTTTATGGACAGATTGATCATCGATCTGATCAAAATATGAATGGATCGATTATCGATCCTTTCGATATATGGACAGATCGATTAGACTGATGTTATATATTAGTCTTCTATATTATTCAAAAATGGATTGATTATAGTGATTAGTCCAACAATTTAATCATCGATCCGATCAATTAAATATATATTATAGATTTTCGTCGACAGATTAATCATCTATTTTTTTATTCGATCGATTACATGTATAAATATAGTTTTTTTTCTTTTGAAAAAGAAACTGATATCAAAATTAGATGAAAGTGGAAACTTATAATTTAAAAGGAGGGAGAATATTTAGAAATAAAATATGAAGCTTTATAAATGAGAAAGTTAAAGAAACAATGAGTTTTTGGTTAAAAAATGGAGAAGAAAAGATAGTTAGAGAGAGGGAAAGAATCAATTTGAAATTAAAATAATGAGTTAGGATTTTATGTTTTAAGTATATTTATAAATAACTTTTATAATTTATATTATGTTATTATAGCTCTATTTTTCATTAAAATTATTTTTTATTTTTATTTTGTTAGATTTTGCGGGTCATGGATCATCATGTGTACCGACCCGAACCATTTCGACCCGATCCGACCCGTTTCTTAGTTTGAAAGAAGATGAGATTAATGAATAAAATTTCATTTCAAACACTATGCTATCATGCCAAATTTGATATTCTAGACTCAACAAAACTAACAAAACTTTCATCAGAGATCGTTTCGATTAAATCTGGGTCCCACGCCTCTATAATTTTATTTTTCATTAAATCTACCAATAGTTCAAAACGAGTCCTAAAGCCTCAGGACCTGAACCAAGGGTCTCCCTAGCCTAAAATCAATGTTTTGAAGCTGATGGCACTATTGAAATTTCCATCTAAGGTATTTACCAGGATTTTTTATCCGAGGATTATTTTTTAACAACAAAAACTCCAAAATAAAAAATTGAGCCTAAAATTCAAATGAACTATTCGATAACTGAACTGACAGCCCCATTAAGTCATAAATAACTTGTAGTCATTGTTGGAAGGATCAAAATACTAAAAATGCATCAAAACTGAGAAAATAACACGAAGGATCATTACGTTATGAATTTAGTCACTCTCGATGGATAAATTGACAATGCTATAATAAAGAAAAGACATTAAAATTGGAAGTTGAAGTAGGTTAAGTATGATAAATTGTTATATTTTTCTAACCCCGATCAACCGATGATACCTATCAGTACGTGTGGTTGTACTGATAATACACTTACTATATCTCTTTTTGAAGATATATCTGTGTTACAGGTGATTTGAAGTTTCCATAGGCATGATGGTGATTATTCTTCAGCAGCTTTTGTCATTCTACTACATGAATGTTGTGCCTTGAGTCGTCCTTCATTAGTTAGTATTCTTGTACCTGTTTAAACTAGATTCTAGAGAGTTGTATAAATAAATTCCACAATTTTTTTTGTATTAAGATTTGTATTAAATGAAAGGTTTGTTATTTACTAATGCTTAAGATGTTAGAAATATTTTCCAATTGTAATTAAAGGTTGGATGATAAGGATTTTCCTATCTAAGATAGAGTTGGGTAGGTGCCCGCAAGATATGTGATTTGAATCGTAACATCCTCCAACTATTTAAGAAAGGGCATCATTATTGCAAATAATGAGTAATATATTGGATCGATTAAATAACTTTCCTATTTTAATTGTAATTCACATGTAACTAGATAGGGTACAAATAGGCCTACGTATAGTATCCTATATGAACTAGCAGGTGTAAATATTTACTTGGTTGAATTAAAATTTTATTGTTTAACCAAAAAAGTTGAAATGTAAGTGTTAAATTTTAAATTTGACAATATGAGCAAGTATTGATAATAACTTAATTTAGTGCTTACAATTTTGAAGTGTTGTGTTTTCTATGTAGATGAAATATCGGATTTGAATGTATAATAGAAATTCATTTTTTCAAGGGGAATGTCATTGATTTTGTTAAGTATGCAATAAAGCTTGAATCTTTTTAACTTGATGGCCTAATTAAGTGTCCTTGTGAGATGTTTTTATAGTAATTACTTAACACGATAAATTGTTAAGTTTCATCTCTATTAAAAGTTGTTTTAACATTTATATGGTGTGTACTAGTTGTGGAGAAACTAATAGTAGTTTTGATAAGATTTCAAAATATTATGGTGGGTGAAAATAGTACAGGGGTGGAATCTAATGGTTAAAATTCTTCAATTCATGATATGGTTCAGAATACTTATGGGATGCATTTTAATTTTGAAGTTGGTTGATCATTTTGAAGCTCTCAGTGAAGAAGCTAAAACATTTTCTTTTGATAGTTACATGATGTCAGTAAGCATTTATATGAGGGGAATACCCACTCTCAATTTAGCTTATTAGGTATCAAATTATATTAGAATATTCCTAAAAAATAATGGACTCTATGATTGGCTTCATGTGTAAATTAATTGATCCAAAGAGATAATTACTACACAACAAAGAAATTGGTATCTAAATTACGTGTAGTGAACTTTAGGTCATTTTCCATATTGTCCATTTATTTTTGTTGTTAGAGATTTTACATAGCTGCCCCAATTCATTTATGACTTGCTGGAACTGATAGTTCGGTTATCAGGCAGTTCGTTTGGTTTTAAAACCAATTCCCTCTTTAGAAGTCTTCGCTGGTTCTGAATGCCCGCTGAGGGAAAAATTCAGTTAAATAACCTCAGATGGAAAATTCGACTTCATCAATGCATCTGTAACATCGAATTTAGTGGGGTTACATAGTTCGTTTGCGAAAAATAAAGTCTGAAATAGTACGGGAGGTCAAAAATAATTTTTAACCTCGCGGACCCCATTTAACTGCGACCTAGGTACTATAAATAGCCTCCTTGTCACAAAATTGACCATATTTACTCCCCTTTGAGCCCTATAATGATAGATTAACTTTAAATTGATTCTTGGGGGTGAGTTAGAAGCTTGATTAACATATATATTTGTGATTAACAACGGATTTAAGGTATGAATCCTTAATTTTCAAGCTTTAATTTCTTGATTATTTGACCTAAATACCAAATTACTTAAGGGATTGATTTTAGCCCAATATGCATGATTTTCACCTAATTTTTGAGGGTTATTATTCCCTAGTGGTGTATGAACGTTAGGTTGATCTCAAAAATGCATTTTACATATGTGGGACCCACTTGAAAAAAATTTATGTCATTTTTGGATCCAAATCATAATGGTACAATATGAGTATCAAAATTCTCGTAATGATCTGTATATTGTGTTTTAGATAGCTTGGCACCTAGAAGAAGCTTCTCGAAAAGAAAAAACAAAGGTTTAGCAATTCCTGGGCTTTCTTCGGATCTGAGGTAGGTTAGGCTTACTTCTTGTTAGATTGAGCTATGTTATAGTATAATTATGATATTTTGCTGGATTGGGAGAGGTTATAGGTTTTTTATTGACTAAATCATAACACTTGGAATTAGTTGAATTATTTGGGGCACTTGAACTCATATTTTAGAATAGACTTGTAGGCTTAGTTGATTTCCCTTTTTGGATTAATGTGTTATCCTAGCCTCTTTTGAGAATTCAATGTGTAATATTGACCTATTATCAACTGCATTCAATACTTGTGTTGTATCTCTTTCACCATAGTAGTAGTTTTATTTGAAAATTTTACAGAATTTGTCTTTTCTTACTAAGTAGATTAAATGATCATTAAATGGATTAGTTAGTTACTGTCCTTATTTAATATCGTATAGATATTAGTTGATATTGTTATTATTATGATGCATGTATACATGTTAGATGAAAAATGATTAGTTTAGGTATTGAGCCATCTTGACTTCCTTTAGCACTAGAGTTTGTGATGCAGCTTATCCTTGGACAAATTGGTATTATTTCTTGTTGTTTAGTGTGAGACTTTATGGATTTGCTTGAGCAATAATTAAAAATTGATTATCTGATGTTCCTACATGTTATCTTGAGTAGGTACTTCAATGAAGCACTTATATATATGATTGTATTACTATTAAAAGTGGTTACACACGTTTAGTACTCTTTGTTTTACTGTAATCGAGTAGACAATCAAAAGTTGTTCTATTATACACATTTCAATTACTTATTTCACAAGGATTTATGATAGATGTAATATAAAGTTCTTACTGTGGTTTAGGGTGTTGTACGTGTATAAGTTTTAACGTTTGATACTGTGGATATACAACCTACATCATGTTATTGCTAATCTATGATCATGTTTATACTTTAACATGGCATTAGGATGGCTAGGATATTTCTTCATTTTGAAGACTATTTGTAGTTAGTTTTGACCTTTAAATTTTGACCATAACTGTCTATAAGCAAATATAAAGAAAGTGTTAAAGTTATAGTTCATTTCCTCATTCATATATGTTTTCTAATAAGTATGCTAAGTAACATGAAAAGTTATGAGTATTATGAAGGGACAAAGTGCATTCATTCACAGTTAAAGATGATCTCTTAAAAAGTGCATCTTAGGTTGGTAAATTGACATTATCTGGATAGTGAAATATGCAGTATTGGAGCTTGTATTTATTTAGCCATTGTGGGGCTTGTTGTTTATTATGGATATTTACACTGATGTGATGATGATGCCCGGCAAGACTGGAGGATATGTTGATGATATTGATACCCGATTCGAGCCCAGAGGTATCATGACCTAATTTACGAGACATGATGGTACCTACCAAATTTCACCAGTAGGTATGTCGATACCATAACCCGGAGCTAACGCAATGGGTTGATCCGATAAGAAAGGCCCAACATTAGGGAAATTTAAAGAACATTAGTTGCTAACACAAGGATGTTTGATAGAATAAACAATCATACAAGATATCAATCCCAAAACCTAGTAGAGATAGTACAATAGCAACTAATTGTATTAATACAACTCCAAGTCTAGAATAGTTAATGTATCTATCTTGAATACTAAAGACTGAGTATAAGATATGAAAGGAAATCGGGTAGCTCAAACTCTAAGAGCTCACCTTATATCCAAAGATCAATCACTGCATGAACCACGATCAATGAAGATAGCTAATATTTGAATCTACATAAAAAGGTACAGAAATGTAGTATGAGTGCCAAAACAATGGGTTCTCAATAGGCATCATCAGTCGACTAAGCTAAGTCATGATATAAAGATGATATAATGTAAGATAAACATATAAAGCTAAGTCATCAATATCACAAACATATTCTTTAGACTCGAACCGGGTATCAATATCACCAACATATCTTTTGGACTCAAATCGGGTATCAATATCATCAATATATCCTCCGAACTCAAACCGGGTATCAATATCATCAACATATCCTCCGAAATTAAATCGGGTATCAATATCATCAGCATATCCTCCGAATTTAAACTGGGTATCAATATCATTAATATATCCTCCAAAATCAAATTGGGTATCAATATCATCAACATATCTTCCGGACTCAAACCGGGTATCCATATTATCAAAATATCCTTCAAACTTAAATTGGTATCAATATCAGCAACATATCCTTCGGACTTATCAGGAATCATCATCATATCAATGTAAATATCCATAATAAAGAATCAAGGGCTAAAGTAAATAACAAGCCCAGGAGGGCTAAAGTAAATGCAAGCCCCACAAGGTCTAAAGTAAATGCAAGCCAAAATACTATAAATTTCATTGTCCAGAAGTGTCAATTTAGCAACCCAAGATGCACAATTTAAAAGATCATCTTTAACTGCAAATGAATGCACTTTGTCCCTTCATAACACTAATAACTTTTCATGTTACACAACATACTTATCATAAAACATGTATGATTAAAGAAATAAACTATAACTTTAACACTTTCTTCATATTTGCTTATAGCTAGTTATGTTCAAAATTTAAAGGTCAAAACTAACTACAAATAGTCTTCAGAAAGAAGAAATATCCTAGTCATCTCAATGTCATGTTAAAATATGAACATGATCATAGATTAGCAATATCATGATGTGGGTCGTATATCCACAAGTATCAAATGCTAAAACTTATACAGGTAAAACACCCTAAACCACACTAATTGAGTAAAAGCTTTATATTACCTCTATCATAAATCCTTGTGAAACAATTAACTGAAATGTGGATAATGAACAACTTTTTGTTGTCTGGTCGATTGCAATAAAATACAGAGTACTAAACGTGTGCAACCATTAGAAACCATATATATAAATGCTACATTAAAGTACCTACTCAATAAATAATACTTAGGAGCATCGTCTAAGTGATTTATAATTATTGATCAAGAAAATACATAAAGTCTCACACCAAACAACAAGGGACAATATCAATTTATCCAAGGATAAGTTGCATCATAAACTTTAGTGCTACAGGAAGTCAAGATGACTCAATACTTAAACTAAACATTAGTCATCTAAAATGTATAGATGCATCATAAAAATAACAATATCAACTAATAGCTATATGATATTAAATAAGGACAGTAACTAACTAATCCATCTAATGGTCATTTAATCTACTTAGTAAGAAAAGACAAATATAAAACTACTATTATGTTAAAAGAGATACAATAAAAGTGCTAAATGTAGTTGATAACAGGTCTTATAACATATTGAATTCTCAAAAGAAGGCAGGATTACACATTAATCCAAAAAGGGAAATCAACTGAGCCTACAAGTCAAGTATTCCAAAATATGAGTTCAAATAACTTAAATAATTCAACTAATCTCAAGTGTTATAATTTAATAAATCCAACACCTATAACCCCTCCCAATCCAACAAAATACCATAATTATACTATAACATAGCTCAACCTAAGAAGAAGTAAGCCTAACCTACCTCAAATTCAAAGAAAGCCCACGAACCGCTAAACCTTTGCCTTTTCTTTTCAAGAATCTTCTTCAAGAAGCTATCAAACATACAATCTACACATAATTATGAGAATTTTTATATCCATATTGAATCATTGTGCCTCGAGTTCAAAAACGACGCCAAAAACTTCCAAGTGAGTCCCACATATAAAAAATGCATTTTTGAGATCAACCCAACGTTCATACACCACTAGGGAATCATAGCCCTTATGAATTAGGTAAGAATCAAGAATATTTGGGCTAAAATAAAGCCCTCAAGTAATTTGAGATTTTGGTCAAATTATCAAGAAATTAAAGCTTGAAAATGAAGGATTCATACCTTAAATTTGTTGTTAATCACAAATATATATACATGTTAATCAAGATTATAACTCCCCCAAGAATAAATTTGAAGTTAATATATAATTCTAGGGATCAAAGAGAAATAAAAATTGTCAATTTTGCGATAAGGCAGCTATTTATAGTACCTTGGTCGTGGTTAAATGGGTCTGCAAGGTCAAGCCTTATTTTTGACCTCCCAAACTCATTTGAACTCCATTTTTCACAAATGAACTATGTAACCCCACTAAATTTAATGTTTTAGACACATTGGTGAAGTTGGATTTTCTATATGAGGTCATTGAACTAAAGTTTTTGCTCGATGATCATTCAGAACCAACGAAGACTCTAAATAATGAATTGGTCCTAAAACCAAACAAACTGCCTCGTAACCGAACTATCAGTTCCAAAAAGTCATAAATGACTTTGGGCAGCTATAAAAAATCGCTAACAAAAAAATAAGCAGACAATATGAAAAATGACCTAAAGGGTCACTACAATATCCACTCCTAAGGAACTTTCATCCCCGCATTCATGGATTTTATGAACCGTGTGTTCAGACCCTATCTAGAATCCTTCGTTATTATGTTTATTAATGACATTCTTGTGTATTCAAATAGTAGTGAGGATCATGTGCAGTATTTGAGAGTCGTGCGCTAGACTTTGAGAGATCATATAATTTTTTCCAAGTTCTCCAAGTGTGAGTTTTGGCTTGAGTCAGTGACATTCCTTGGATATGTGGTGTATAAGGTTAGTATTATAGTATACACAGCTAAGATTGAGGCAATTTGTGATTGAACTAGGCCTACGTCTCTGACAGAGGTCCGTAGTTTTATTGGTTTGGTCGGTTATTATAAATGCTTTATTGAGGTTTTTGCGACTATTTTGGCCCCCATCACCAGCTTTACTCAAAAGGAGGTTCCTTTTTGATGGTTAGAGGAGTGTGAGTGGAGATTTGGAAAGCTCAAGGATTTTCTCACTTTAGCTCCTTGTTAGCTCTTTCAATTGAAGGTGAGGGATTCACCGTGTTTTGTGATGTCTCTAATTTTGAATTTGATTGTGTTCTGATGTATTAGGGTTATGTAATTGCCTATTCTTCTAGACAGATTAAAGTGTATGAGCGCAACTACCCCACTCATGATTTGGAGTTGGCTACAGTAGTTTTCGCTCTCAAGATTTGGAGGCATTACTTGTATGGTGTGCATTATGAAATTTTCACCGATCATCATAGTGTTCAACATCTTATGAGCCAGAAAGAGCTTATTGTCGCACCACATTTTTCTCACGAAAAGCAAGATTCAATGTGACCACTCTTTTGGGGATTGTTTAAGGGTGAACGTGAAGAGTCACCACCTAACGTATTAAGGTGCGTTAGGGCACCAGTGTATGCTAACTACAAACTTATTTTTGTTATTTAGTCTTAGTTCACCAGAGATTCGGGTAAGGGTTCAACTACCTCAAAAGAAAGGTCTTAGGCACCTTTCGAGGTCCACAAAGGTGGTTCCCTGCTAAATTCGTATTTTATGTGGGAATTCTATGTGATCAAATAAAGGTAACTTATTATTAACTTAATGTTGACTTAGTGATAAAGTAATGAATAAACAAATATGTTTTATTCCTATTTGTTAATTATCTAAACAATAAAAAACAGAAGGAAGCAAGCGAGAAAAATAAGAAATGACATCAATCATAACAAAGTGGACTGCTTAAATAAACCACCTACCCTAAATAAATATACATGGAAAGTAAATGTAAGAAAAATAACAAATTTGCAAAATCAAACGAAGAATGATTTTGGTCTCATTTGGATCAGAACTCCAACTTGTTAATCATTAGCCGAATTCTTAAACAAGTAACAATGTTAGATAGAATGTAATGTCTCTGGGTATCATCACTTTCGAATGACTACCCTTCTCACCCCATCTAGGTTGGTTGTTAACTTAAAGGGGCACTAAAAAAAGGACAAAACTAACGCCTCTAGAAATTTCTATTGCCCCACTTATCGCACAAGAGGCATTGGGCTTTGATAATTTGGATTTTCGGTCTAGACAAACAAAGCTATGTTTCCTAGGACTCAAAATGCGTAAAACACAAAGGACATCAAATAGCATGTAATGTCTCAAGTTAGCCTCTTGGTTGATTAAAGAGTGATTAATATGATTGACATGCAACGACAAATAATAACCTGTTTTTGTGTCATTAACCTATATGCATGATATCTAAGTATCGGACAATTATTTATTGAAAAGTAATTGTCAAAACATTTAAAACAATGTGGTAAAAAATCTTTGAGAATAAAAATACATTTCAAAGTTAAACAAACATGAAAGAATAAGAACATTAGTTTGTTATGTAAAAGATAGTTAAGCATGATGTTTAAGTGGAAAGTGACTGTTTATTGATGGAAAGTAATTGTCAAACCATCTCAAAATAATGTTATAAAGTTGTTAAAATAAAAGCATGTAAAAGTAGAACAAATATGTTTGTGAGTTGAATCAGTTTCAATATAAATTAAACATGGTGAAAATTTAAGAGCGTACTAAAGGGTGCTAGAAAGTATATTTATGTACTGAAAAAAAATAATCATGCTACAAATTAAAAGATTAATTGACAACAATACTAATTAAAAGCAAAAAAATCAATTAAGTAAAAAATTTAGAGTTTTGGTTGCTGGAAATTATCGTTAATGTGAAAATTCAGTTTTACATTATTTTAAAGGCATGACAAGCAAAACTTGGTTGATGAAATGTTTTAAAGGAAAAAACTTATAGTTGATCGAAGTTGTTTAAATAGGCTAAAATTAGTATTCAACTGCTAAAATTCATTTAGACAGCCTCAAGAACAGGATTTAATTACTCAAAATTTTTTAAATAGATTGCAAAAGATTTAATTATTGAAATTCTTTCTAATGTGTTAACAAGCAAAACAAACAAAATTTAATTGTCAAAATTCATTTTAGTGTATTTAAAAATAATTTTGTTAGTTGTTTAAAAGGCTTGCAAACGTTATGAACTTACTACGATATCCGAAAATTATACAGGTTGAGGTTAATTCCAGGTGCTCGTTAGTGATCCTAAAAGCATACTTTCTAAGTAACCAACAATTTAATTAACAAATTCTAGATTATGCTTTCCTAAGGAATTCACGTAGCACATAAATCACATAGTCCCTGCCCCAAGAAGTCCCCATAATTGTGATTCTTACATCAACATTTATACAGGGCATTATTACAAATGATATGAATGAATAAAAGAAAGACGAAAAACAGTGGGCCAAATTGTAAAAATCCCACGATAAATCTAAATTTCTTAACAACTCTTCATCTGTTCAGAAAGTTTAATAATGCATGTCAAACAAAAACACATACCGTAAGCACACAAAAACAAACATCTTATAGTCCTACAATGATCATTTGGGAGACACACACAAACCATACAATGACCTTACAGATAATAACATTAAACAGTTGGGAAATTCAGGAAACAATCAGAACAAGCATTAAAGCATCTAAAAATTATAAATGCATCATCTAACAAACTAACCGGTTTAGCAAAAAATAACCGTTAAAGAAAAGTTGGAAGATCATCCCTATTGCAGTGAGTAACACGCCGACTCCAAATACTTAATAGGAAAAGGGGCTTAGGAGTATTTCTACTGCTTATGTATATAGAGCAAAGATAGTTAAAAGCTTTTGTCTAGATGAGAGTTTTTATATTATTAGTTGTTAGAAATAAGAGAATAAGGGTTGTTTATATAGTGGGGGGAGTAAAGAAGTAAAAGGGTCAAGAAAAATAAAGGAAAAAAATATTTTTATCAATCAGAAGAATATTTTTATCAATCAATTAATCCTTTAAAGGTTGAATAAATTGAGCAAATAATGTAACATTCAGTCAGAGAAAATAAAAGGGAAAACCAATATTCAGAAAAATTTATCAAATATATTTTCCTTAATAGAGACTAAATCAATTTAGAGTAAGAGTAAGATATTTTGTTTCCATTAATGAGCAAGTAACGTGTTAAATTAAGGACAAAATAATGTCAATCACATCGTTATATACCATAGTTAGGTGAATAAAATTAAATTAAGGGGAAATCAAATCAATCCAAATCACAATAAATAAATAACATTGAATTAAAAAAATTGATATCAACCAATATAACATAATTAGCCAAGTAAAGAAATATGTCTGGTCTAAGTGAGGATGAGACAATTAATAAGGAAATAAAAAACCACGAAATCGTCCAAAATATATGAAATACAAAATTGTACCATTGTTTCACATAATATTCAACTAAAAGGAAAAGCAAAAAGGAATCAAAATTTTTGACATAAAAACTGTAAAAACTAAGTGTCAGATTTGTCCCAGTTATATAAAACAGATTCTATCAATATTAATTAAACCAAAAATATAATTCACAAGTAAGAACAATAACTTCAAAATTGAATAAAAATAAGCAACCTATTAAAATTTAAAGTCAAAATCAAGCATCCTCAACTTTGGGGCTTTTCGCATATATCAATCTATAGACAGACGTAAGCACGTATTGAATCAAAATTTAAAATCATATATCATGCATTTTAAAGATGATCAAAACAAATAATCATGCAATTAAAAGACAAATTGGGCAATAATCGTGGCAAGGCTGATAAAAAACCTTGTCGGTCACCAACTCCGGCAAAAATATGACGAATGAGAGGAGAGGAAGGCAAAGGAAGAACAGTCGGCTAAAATTGCTGGCGGTGGCGGCGGTTGGTGAGGGATATCGCCGGTGGAAGAAGGCTAGCAGCGGATTTGGTGTTGGAGCGAAGACGCAGCTTGGAGGTTGCCGGGGTTGATATTGTCGTTGTTTTTCCAGCAATATCTAGTGTTACGGTAGCGGTGGTAGGCGGATCCTTAGAGAGAGAGAGAGGGAAATAAAGAGAGAAAGAGGGAGGGGGCCAGCGACGAGAAACAAAAAAATAGGAAGAAGATGCGGAGGCAGCTGCATTGGTGGTTCACCGGCTGTGGTCGTAGTGTTGCAGTAGTAGTTGGCCGATGATAGCTTGGTTATTTTAGAAAGAAGGTTGAGAGAGTGTAGAGAGAGAAAAAGGAGGGAGGCGGATGGTAGATGGAAAATGGCTAGGGTTTGGGTTGTTTTGGTGTATAAAAGGTAAGAGCAGTTTGAACCGATCTCAACTGTCGGACCATCTTTGATCAATGGTTGAGATTAAATTAATTTAAAGATAGGTCAAGATTTAGATGTCAATTTGGGATCAAAATTGATGTCAATGTTAGGCTAAAATTGATATCAGTTGAACAAAAAGTGGCTAAAAATTCTAACCCATAAGGGAAATTGAAGGAAAGTGGCTGCTATGAAAAAATAATAAGATGTTGCCATTAAAATAAATTGCACATGTAAATTTAATGTTACAAAAGAAATATTATATTAAATTATCGATAAATAATAATAATAATAGAAACTAGTGAATGTCTTTGTAAATTGTGAATGTGCATGTTTTGTGAAAAATAATTTAATAAATATTAATAAAATTATATAAAATCTTATATTTAAATTAATAAATTATAAAAAATAATAATAAAAATTAATAAAATAATTTGTATATTTTAAAATTATGAATGTGACACGTTGTTATCTGTTTGATACAAGAATAATGTGTAAGAAATTACCAACATTTGAAATTAATAATTTTGTTAAAATACCAGCCTAAAAGGAGTATCAGCGGTCAAAATTGGGTGTCAACACTTAATACTCGATAGAGCATATGGATGGAGTTGCTTAAGGACTATGATATTTCCATCTTGTATCATTCGAGTAAGGTGAATGTGGTAGTTGATGCCTTGTATCTCAAGGTAGTAACTATGGGTAGCTTGGCCTGCATATCAGTTTGGCCTATGGAATGAGAAATTCATTCCTTAGCCAATTTGATAGTTTGATTGACGTTTCAAATCCTACGAGGATTTTAGCTCATGTAAAGGTGAGGTCCTCACTATCTAAGTAGGTTCGTGATCGTAAGTATGAGGATGGCAAGTTATGCCAATTTTATGATCAGGTGTTGAGTCAGAGAGGCATACCATTGATTCTAAGGGTATTTTGAGATTCCAGGACCTTATTGTGTCTCTCGAGTTGGAGATGTTATTCAGTCTATTTTACTCGAGGCTCACAGCTCTAGATATTTCATTCATCCCAGCATAGCTAAGATATATAGAGATTTGAGACAACAATATTAGTGGGATGGTGCAAAGAGATTTGTGGAAGACTTTGTAGCTCGTTGCCTATGTTGTTAGCATATTAAGGTCGATCATAAGAGTCTTGGTGGTGTGACTCAGAGGTTGCCCATTCCAGAGTAGAAATGGGAATGGATTACTATAGACTTCATTAATAGTTTGCCTCGTACTTCCCATAGTTTTGATAGTATTTTGGTTATTGTGGATCGTTTGATCAAGTCAACACATTTCATTCTTATCCAGATGACCTTCCGTGTAGAGAGATTAGCCCATATCTATGTTCGGGAGATAGTTAGTTAGCATGAGGTGCCTATTTCTATCATTTTAGACTACGGTTTTATATTTACTTTGAGGTTTTGGAGAGCATTCTATAAGGAGTTAGGTACTCGAGTGGATTTGAGTAGCTTGGACCATTTAGGTGCTCGAGAATATGCTCTGACCTTTTGTCATAGATTTTGGAGGAAGTGGGATCAGCATTTAGCATTGGTAGAGTTCTCTAACAATAACTATCATTCAAGTATTGAGATGGAGCCTTATGAGGCATTGTATGGTAGGATATGTCGCTCTCCAGTAGGTTGGTTTGAGACTTCCAAGGTGATTACTCATGGTATAGATTTGCTTCAGGACTCGTTGGATAGAGTCAGAGTGATTTAAGATAGATTGAGAGTAGTTTAGAGTAGGTAGAAGGCCTATGCAGATCATCAACTTCGTGTATTGAAATTTGGAGTTGGTGACTATATATTCCTCTGTGTTTTACCCACGAAGGATGTGATGAGGTTCGAAAGGAAGGGTAAGCCCAGTCCTCGATATATTGGTCCTTTTGAGATTTTTTGCACAGTTGGCGAGGTGGCCAATGAGTTAGCTTTACCCCCAAATTTTACTGTTGTTCATCCAGTTTTCCATGTCTCCATGTTGCTAAAGTATATTTCAGATCTGTCTTATGTGTTTAAATGGGACTCAGTCCAGTTAGATGAGCAGTTGGCCTTTGTGAAGGGGCCCGTCCTTATTTTGGCAAGTGATATAAAGCAGTTGCGTACTAGAGAGATTCCTGTAGTTAAGGATTAGTAGAGGCACCGCCCAATGGAGGATTCCACTTAGGATATCAATAACTATATTCGAGCCCAATATTATCACCTGTTCGAGACTTCAGGTATTTTCTCATCTTTAACTTTTGGTGTCGAAAGTTCCTTAGTAGAGGATGTTGTAATGACCCTTCAGGTCATTTTTTGTATCCCTACTTATTTACACTGTTAGAGATTTTTCATATCTTTTTCAAGTCATTTATGACTTGGTGGAACTAATAGTTTGGTTACTGGGCAGTTCATTTGGTTTTAAGATTCAATTTCCCATTTAGAAGTCTTCACCAATTCCAAATGGTCACAGAGCAAAATGTTTAGTAAAATAATCTCAGATGTAAATTCTGACTGCACCAGTAGCTCTGAAATATCAATTATTGGCTAGGTAGACCCTTAGTTTAGGTCCCACTATACTCGAGCTCATTTAGATCCTTTGGTTAGAAAGTTAAAAATCGAAAGATATGGGTTTGGGAACCACAAGTAACCTAAATAACCTCATATAGAAATTCCAACTTCATCAGTGCATCCAAAATGTCGAATTTAGTAGGGTTACATAGTTCTTTTGTGAAAAACAGAGTCGGAATAGGTTCGAGAGGTCAAAAATAATTTTTGACCTTGTGGACCCCATTTAACCGCGACCAAGGTACTATAAATAGCCCCCTTGTCGCAAAATTGACCATTTTCACTCTCCATTGATCCCTAGAAGTCAGAGAATGATAGATTAACTTCAACTTGATTTTCGGGGGTGAGTTAGAAACTTGATTAACATATATATCTGTGATTACCAGCAGATTTAAAGTATGAATCCTTCATTTTCAAGCTTTAATTTCTTGATTATTTGACCAAAACCCCAAATTTTTTGGAGCCTTGATTTTAGCCCAAATATACTTGGTTTTCTAATAGTGCCCAAGTGCACACACAAGTATACGTGGTCTATCAAGTAGTAAAGTGGCCTTCAAAAAAGGTGAGTATCAATCCCACAGGGACTTGATCTAACAATGATTCAATTCTAGTTTAACTTCTAAGATTAATTTGATGCAAAGGTAACCAAAAAGAGTTTGGAATAATGTAAATTAAAGTAAAGGAAAAAATGCATAAAATAAATATCTTGAAACAATCAATCGAAAAAAAACCCAGAGTTAAAGCACATTGAACAATCATACTATGTTATTGAACTTTATTTGTTAACTTGCTTATCTTGGTTGATGATTCGTAGGGTTAATTTCATGATCATGGTCACCCAACCTCTAACCGTTTATCTAATTTGGACTTTACAACTACATCTTTGAGTGGGAATGTAATAATCCAGTTCAGTTTTTCAACCTATCATCCTATGTCTTAATCAAGTAAGGCTTCTAGGTACATCCCTGTCCTAGACGTTAATTTGAATTCCTTATTTTATAAATGAATACAAACCCTACTTTGTTTATTTCCATTTTCTATCTCTCTATACTCTCTCTCGAGATCACAAGGATGACAATAGATGTATTTTCCGGGTGATCAATCGATCAATTAATTAAATCAAGAATAAACAAACAACCAATAAAGATAAGCAAATTAAACAAATTTAATCCAAAACAATAGCACTCATGTTCTTGGCTTTAACCCCAGAAAGGGAATTTCTAATCAATAATATTCATAATCATGATCCAAATAATTGAATACATGATATGATATAATTAAAAGCTAAATAAAGAATAACAAAACCTAAATTAATGTGAAGCAGCCTCCTCTTTAATCTCCACTACGTCCAAAATTGTCCAACAATTCTCTTTAAAGATTCCCTCAAAGTGTGTATATATAACACAATAATCCTAAACCTTGTAGGATTAATAAATTTTCACATTATTTCCAAGATATTCCCCACTCCTTACTAATGTGTGAAATGTAATTTATTAATAATAAGACAAAACCCAAGTCGTGTATAAATAGAATTGCATTTTGGCCGTGGTTGAACTATCCAACGCGAAACGTTGGTAATATCGTTGATTTATCCAATGTAAGGCATTGCTTATATTGTTTATGGAGTGGTGCGTCGCGTCCATATCATGTTAGCTCACTGGAATTAGCCTTCAAAATAAATTATAAGTGTTGAACGTCCTATATTTTTTCCATGACTTTTGTAGTGTATTTCCAATGAATTTTCAGCCTTTATATCATCAATATATCACCATATTCCACTCATAAATCTTCCTAAATAATCACACACCACATATTAGAGCTCATAACAACACAATATCCTCAACGATAAATCAAAAACAAGAGCTAAGATAAGGCTAGTTCGCAATGATCTTCAACTTATCGCTCCGACTCTAGACTTAATTCAATAGAACTTTGCCCATTACAAACAAGTTATTCCACATATAATTACACACTAAAACCATTTGGAACACATTAAACACATTTGAATCAAACAAAACGAACTAGACACACAACTAGCTCAAGCTAGCCAAACTAGTTTTCTCATGTAAACTCTAAATGACTCAATTAAGTACAAACTTTTTTGAAAATACTTTGAACCCTTGTAATCACGTACTTAGACACTTATATGCTTGTTTATATAATTATCACACATAGAGCACACGAATTATCCTCAAAACTAGGCTAAATAAGCTAGAATAGTAACACAAGAATGCATAAATACACCCAACATCACCACCCCACACTTAAAGCCTTGTTCGACCTCGAACAACTCTTAACTCTAAGCATCATAAGTTGAGGAGACTCTACACGTCTACGACATACAATATACTCAAGCTAGTACTACAGTGACTACATGAATACAAGTTTCTAAACTAAGCATGTTACAAACACAATTGATAGCTCATGAACACTACTCCAAAACATCCTAGCCTCAAGAATTGACTCACCTAGTTGGAAAACTCATGCTTATCGTTCAATCAAGGACATCTTATAAATCACCAATAATCATCAAATGTGTTCCCCTCACAACAAGAGAGTTACCCATAATCACTCACAATAATGCAATTTATAACATAATGAGTACAAGAATCAAATTACACTCACTCTCACAATGAATTCACAAGTTACACTAGATGAACCATAGGCTTGCCCTTAGTGTAGTGCTCCACTAATATCAGAATGATAAACTTAGGATCTATTAGGTCTTTTTCAAGTTGTAATGTAGGCTAAGGGACAGGTAGGAACTATTTAGGAAATAGTGACTATCTTCCCTAAGCGTTGTGATACACTACATTATTCATTTAAAATTAATCTCCAACAACAAAATTATACCATTTTTGTTTACCCTATTCATTTATTTTTTCACCCCATCTTATTAAGCTCATTCTCAGCACTATGGTGGGAGTATTCTATGCACAACTCATTCAATTTGAACAAATTTTTATTATTTTAATTACTCAAATCCCCACCACAAAACATAACAATTCTTTTGAATACCAATACTTATCACTTTGGGGCTTTGCTTTCACCTTTTTTCCCTTATTTTCCAACTCCTTACTCACTTAATTTTTCATTAAAGTTCCTAGGAGCTTTGGATCAAATCAAGGTCTATCAAAGAAGGGATTAGGCTACACATAAGGCTACCAAAGAAAAAGTTAAAGGCTCAACGGGGTTGACTAGGATAATGCATAAAGGGTAGGTCAAATAAAGGTAAAATCAAGGTTATCAAAGAAATGCCTATATCATCTCCCAAACTCACACTCTTTATTTCACTTTGTACATACACCAGGAAAGTTCTAGACATCACATACAATAAGGAATACACAAAAATCTCACACGCACATGGCACATGCTTGACTCACATAGGATCATCATCAACACTCAACCAAATAATATCATGAATTCAATTTAAGCCACCAAGTACAAGAGTCATAAACATGAGCTTAGGAGTCTAAAAAATAGTTATTCCTACAATCAACATGCTTTTACAACTAAAAGACTTGCACCATGCAATCAAAAATAGCACCAACAAGAGTATCTTACATAAAAAAAATTTAAATTGAGCCCAAAATTAGGAATTTCCCCACCCAACACTTAAAAACATACTTTGTCCCCAAAGTGAATTTAAAAGTAAAGATAAAAATACTCCCTAAGGCCTCTAGGCCTAGCTAGTAGCATCTTTAAATATCAAGAGGGTTCGGGGACCCCACACTCAATATCTGTCATGCTCCTTACTCAGGTTTTCAGTACTCAGACTTCCCATCAACCAACAACTCAAGAAAAATAAAAACTACATGAAGTAAAAACTAAAAACTGAACATAAAACAAACCTACGGGTTGCCTCCCAAGAAGCACCTGATTTAGTGTCACGACACGACCCAACTAATGACTTAGTCATTCTCTTTCCTTTTCTTTATCACACTTGGTCTCCATCTTATTATTATTTTCACCCTCTTCGGTGTGAACTCTCAAGGGTATCTGGTTTTTTAACTTTAGCATTTTCAGGATCACCAATTTGCATTATATCGAGATGTGGTGGTGTTGGATTAGGCAGCTCAATAGGGTAGTCCGAAGAGGTCTTTGGACGACTAACCACCCCCACACTTATTCCCTTCAATTACAAAAATTATGAACAAGTCTTTATAGTGGGATAGTGTGTTAAGTGATTTATAAACTTTAAAAATTGCATCTTTATCCTCCAACCTCATTTTGAGTGTACCCTCTCTTACATCAATCAATGCTCCTCCCGTTGCTAAGAATGAATGCCTCAAAATAATTAGTACCTATTCGTCTGCTTGAAAATCTAGAACAATAAAGTTAGCAGGAATAATAAATTTACCAACCATTATGAGGACATCTTCAATAATTCCTTTCGGGCGAGCTATGGTCCCGTTCACCAACTGTAATAGTACAGAGCTTGGTCTAGGTTTCCCCAAGCCTAATGTATTAAACAGAGATAGGGGCATCAAGTTGATACTCATCCCTAAATCACTAAGTGCATGCACTACCTCGCTGTTGCCAATTTGAATGGGGAAAGTAAACTTCCCTGGGTTCTTAAGTTTTTCCGGTATTTTTTAGTAACCACAAAACTGCACTCCTCAGTGAGTACTACCACCTCCACATCCTGCAATTTAACTTTATTAGAAACCACATCCCTCAAGTACTTAGCGTACTTAGGCATACCCTGCAAAACATCTAAAAGAGGAAGGTTAATGTGAAGTTCCTTGAACGTGTCAAAGAACTTTTTAAAACATGTATACTTATTTACTTTTATGTACTTTTGGGGAAAGAGAGTGGTGGCATCTTCTTCTCTACTTTTGCAACAATTTTTTCTTTCGAGTACTCAGACTTCCTTGAATTTTTGACAACTTTTTTGGATACCTGTTCAGTCACCATATCAGTATCTACCTCCTTAGTTATCTTTGGAAGTTCTCCATGAAGCTCTTTACCATTCCTCAAGGTAATTTTCATAACTTGTTTTGGATTTTCTGTATCTCCGAGAAATCCACCTTAAGGCCTGATATTTAATGTCTGTGATAACTGCCCCAACTGCAACTCTAAATTTCTTATGGCCACTTGCTGATTTTTTACATCTGCAGCCAACTGTAATTGATTAGCTAGAATTTTCTTCTTCATCTCTTCCAGGTTGCTAGTTGACTGATTTTCTTATGCCCGTGGTTGCTGAATTTGCTGTTGTTGAGTGTTCCAAGGCTAATTTAGTGGTTGAGTCTGCCACTTTATGTTGTAGGCATTACCATAATTTGGCCTTTGAGCATTGCCCACATACATTACTGACTCTGAATTAGAAGCACACATAGTTGTTGAATGACCACTATTATCGTAAAATTCACACCAACCTACATCTTGTTGGATTGCATTAACTGACGCTGCAGGTTATGATACTCCAAACTTCAGACTACTTATTTGATTTTGCAATGCAGAGATCTGAGCAGATATGGCAGTGAATTGGTCAACCTTTAATACACCTGCAACTCTTTTTATAGCACTCTTCAAATCTGAATGCCATTATGGATTTCCTTGAGCTATGCAGTTCAATAAAGTGTATAGCTCATTATATGTCATCTCAAGAACTTGACCACCTGCAGCAGAATTTAGCAATATTTTTGTATTGTGATCAAGAGACTCTAAAAAAGTATAAGCAAGTACCTCATTGGACTATTGATGGTGTGGAAAGTCCCAAAAAAGGGCCTTGAAGTGTTCCCAAGCATGATAAAGATTCTCGTTTGGCTTCAATTTAAAGCGCACTATCTCACTGCGAAGTCTTACAGTCTTACTAAACGAGAAAAACCAGATAGGGAATTTTCAAGCCATGTAATCCCATGATATGATTGAATTTGCCAGCTCTGCATTCAACCATTTTTTGCTTCCCCCAACAGTGAAAAGGGGAATAACGTCATCCTTACATAATCTGCATTTACCCTCGTAGGAATGAAAGTGTCTCTGATTTCAAGGAAATTTTACAAATGGGCCTGTGGATCTTCATGTGAAATTTCCGTGAACTGTCTATTGCTAATCAGAAGCTATACCATCTTCTTTTTAAGCTCAAAGTTGCCTCCAGCTACCGGCTTCTAAAATGGGGAGGTCAAATTAGTTGAAAGTGGGATCGCCACTTCTCTGACTATCCTGCGGGCTGCTTATTCTTCAGCCATGATAGAAAGATTTTCTTGGTCTTCTTAGATTTGTGGAATTCGGGGGAGAGGGATTTATTCTCTCCTACGTTGATGGAAAAGGTATTCAAGTTTGCAGCTTGATTCAACCAAGTCCTGATCCCTTGCCAGCTTACTACTTTTTAAACCTGTTTCTTGCAAATACAAAATCAAGACCAAGCTGAAAAATACCAAAGAAATTTAAAAGTAAAACTAAAAATAAAACAGTTGCCAATATACAAGTCCCCAGCAACGGCACCAAAAACTTGACAGCGCCAAGCGCACATGCAAATGTACGTGGTCTATCAAGCAGTAAAGTGGCCTTTAAGAAAGGCAAGTATCGATCCCACAGGGACTTGATCTAACAATAATTCAATTCTAGTTTAACTTATAATATTAATTTGATGCAAAGGTAACCAAAAAGAGTTTGAAATGTTGTAAATTAAAGTAAATAAAACAATGCATAAAATAAAGGTCTTGAAATAATCAATCGGAGAAAACCCAAGGTTAAAGCACATTGAACAATCATACTATGTTATTGAACTTCATTCGTTAACTTGCTTATCTTGATTGTTGATTTGTAGGGTTAATTGCATGATCATGGTCTCCCGACCTCTAACCGTTTACCTAATTTGGACTTTACAACTACATCATTGAGCAGGTATGTAATAATTCAATTAAGCTTTTTAAGCTATCATCCGACATTTGAATCAAGTAAGGTTTCTAGGTACATCACTGTCCTAGACACTAATTTGAATTCCTTATTTTATAAAAGAATACAAACCCTACTTTATTTATCCCCATGTTCTATCTCCCCACTCCCTCTGCCGAGATCACAAGGGTGACAATAGATGTATTTTTCAGGTGATCAATCCATCAAATAATTAAATCAAGAATAAATAAACAACCAATAATGATAAGTAAATTAAACGAATTTAATCCAAAATAATAGTACTCATGTTCTTCGATTTAACCCCTAAAAGGGAGTTTCTAGCCAATAATATTCATAATAACGATCCAAATAATTGAATACATGATATGATATAATTAAAAGATAAATAAAGAATAATAAAACCTAAATTAATGTGCAGCAACCTCCTCTTTAATCTCCACTACATCCAAAATTATCCAGGGATTCTCTTTAAAGATTCCCTCAAAGTGTATATATATAATACAATAATTCTAAACCTTGTAGGATTAATAAATTGTCATATTATTTCCAAGATATTCCCCATTCCTTACTAATGTGTGCAATGTAATTTATTAATAATAAGACAAAGCCCAAGCTGTGTATAAATAGAATTTCATTTTGGTTGTGGTTAAACTATCCAACGTGATGCGTTGGTAATCTCATTGCGGTATCCAACGCGAGGCATTGGTGGAGTGGTGCTTCGAGTCCATATTGTGTTAGCTCACTAGAATTAGCCTCCAAAATAAATTCTAAGTGTTGAACGTCCTATTTTTTTCCATGCCTTTTGTAGTGTATTTCCAATGAATTTCTAGCCTTTATATTATCAATATATTGTCCTATTCAGCTCACAAAGCTTTATACATAATCACAGACCACATATTATAGATCATAACAACACAATATCCCCAACGATGAATAAAAAACAAGAGCTAAGATAAGGCTAGTTTGCAATGATCTTCAACTTATCGCTCCGACTCTAGACTTAATCCAATAGAAATTTGACCATTAAAAATAAGTTATTCTACCTATAATTACACATTAAAACCATTTGGAACACATTAAACACATTAGAATCAAACGAAACCAACTAGACACATAACTAGCTCAAGCTAGTCAAACTAGTTTTCTCGACTGAACTCTAAATGACTCAATTAAGTACAAACTTATTTGAAAATACTTTGAACCATTGTAATCATGTACTTAGAAACTTATATACTTGTTTATATCATTATCACACATAGAGCACACGAATTATCCTCAAAACTAGGCTAAATAAGCTAGAATAGTGACACTAGAGTGCACAAATACACTCAACATCATTCGCACCTAATTATTGATGGTTATGATTACCAAAAGTAAATTGAACATTCGGTTGATATCAGAAATGTGTTTTCTATATGTGGATCCACTTAGGATTTTTGAAATCTTTTTTAGACCTAAAGCACAATGGTGCAATATGAGTATCAAAATTCTCGTAATGATGTGTAGATTATGTTTTTGATAGTTTGAACCTTGAATAAGATTTTTGAAAATAAAAAGCAAAGGTTTAGCAGTTTGTGGGCTTTCTTTGGATTTGAGGTAGGTTAGACTTACTTCTTGTTAGATTGAGCTATGTTATAGTATAATTCTAATATTTTTTTTGATTAGGAGGAGTTCTAGGTGTTGGATTGATTAAATAGTAAAACTTGGGATTACTTGAATTATTTAGGCCATTTGATCTCATATTTTGAAATACTTGCTTTGTAGGCTCACTTGATTTCACGTTTTAGATTAATATGTAATCCTAGCCTCTTTTGAGAATTTAATGTGTAATACTGACCTGTTATCATCTAAATTCAACACTTGTATTGTATCTATTTATCATAGTAGTAGTTTTATTCGAAAATTTTACAAAATTTGCCTTTTCTTACTTAGTAGATTAAATAACCATTAGATGGATTAGTTAGTTACTGTACTTATTTAATATCGTATAGCTATTAGTTGATATTGTTCTTTTTATGATGCAAGTATACATGTTAGATGACTAATGTTTAGTTTAGGTATTGAGTTATCTTGACTTCCTTTATCACTAGAGTTTGTGATGAAGTTTATTCTTGGACAAATTGGTATTGTCTTTTGTTGTTTGGTGTGAGACTTTATGGATTTTGTTGAGCAATAATTATAAATTACTTAGCCGATGTTCCTACTTGTTATTTCTTGAGTAGGTATTTCAATGTAGCACTTAAATATATATATATATATATATATATATATATGATTGTATTACCATTAAAAGCATGGTTTTTAATGATTACAAACATTTAGTACTTCATGTTTTATTGCAATCGACTGGACAACCAAAAGTTATTCTATTATTCACATTCAATTATTTAGCTCACAAGGATTTATGATAGAGGTAATACAAAGTTCTTACTCAATTAGTGTAATTTAGGGTGTTGTATTTGTATATGTTTTAGCATTTGATACTTGTGGATATACGACCCACATCATGATATTGCTAATCTATGATCATGTTTATATTTTAACATGGCATTGAGATAACTAGGATATTTCTTCTTTTCTAAGACTATTTGTAGGTTTTGACCTTTAAATTTTGACCATAACTGGCTATAACCAAATATGAAGAAAGTGTTAAAGTTATAGTTCATTTTCTCATTCATATATGTTTTCTGATAAGTATGTTGTGTAACATGAAAAGTTATTAGTATTATGAAGGATCAAAGTAAATTCATTTGCAGTTAAAGATGATCTCTTAAAATATGCATCTTAGGCTGGTAAATTGACATTATCTGGATAGTGAAATATGCGGTATTGGGGCTTGCATTTACTTTAGCCCCCCTTGTGGTGCTTGTTTTTTATTATGGATTTTTACGTTGATGTGATGGTGATGCCCAACAAATTCGGAGGATATGTTGATGATATTGATATCTGGTTCAAGTTCGGAGGATATGTTGATGATATGGATACCCGATTTGAGTCCAAAGAATATATTGATGATACTGACACCCGGTTTGAGTTCGGAGGATATGTTAATGATATTGATACCCAGTTTGAGTTCAAAAGGTATGCTGATGATATTGACATCCGATTTAAGTCCAGAAGATATGTTGGTGATATTGATACCCAGTTCGAGTCTGGAGTATATGATGGTGATATTGATGGCAATATATATATATGTGTGTGTGTGTGTGTATGCTTTATATGTTTACATCCACTTGTGAAATGAGGGTAGGTGGTTTCCCTTAGGATGTCGGTTATAGATTTCTTATGCTAAGAACTTATAAAGTGAAGTAATTTATGTTTATTGAAAATTAGAGAGTGGAAATGGTTATTACCTAATAATGAACTGAGACTAGTTGGTTAGTGAGATTTATTATAATTCAAGGATCTACCTAGTGAATAATGCTAGTATTAAATAATTCATTAATTAAGGAAAGTTGGCTAATGGAATAAGCTATATGGTGACTAGTTGTCTATTAAATGACTATGTTACTTGATGGCTAGAAATCTAATTTACTAGTTAATGAACGTTGTTTAGTTAAAATATGGTAGCTAGAGAATATGGTTGATGTCCGGGTAATGATGATAATAATATGGAATAGGGATCTTTTGTCGATGTTGGTTTCCAATGAGAATTTTAAAAAATGTCCAATTGATGATAAATGTTGAACATGGTCGGATAATATTGAGATTTGGATACATTGATGGTTATACATTGTAATTATTTTCTTAGGTGTACTCTCCGGTGGTATGGGATATCGGGATAGGTTTCTTTACCTTATGCACTAAATTGTGTATGGGCACTAACTTTATACTTATGTGGTTTGTAATTGTATTGGTATTGATTTATGACTTCGAATCATTTATTTTTTATGTACAATGGTATGGCATGTGTTGATGTGTTATATTATATTATTATTTTGGTTAGATTACTTGTTATATACAGTGATGATGGATATGATTCAAGTTTGATTTTTTTCCTTGACTTAGATTTATTTATCTTGCATTATATCATATTTATATCATGACTTAGCTCAGTCGATCGATGATGCCTACTGAGTACCTGTTGTTTTGGTACTCATACTACACTTCTATACCTTTTTGCTGCAGATTCGAGTACTAGCTGTCGTTGTTAAGTTGAGTTCGTGCATTGTGGATATTCGAGAGATAGGGTGAGCTATTGGAGTTTTGAGCCGCTCGTTTTCCTCTATCTTAGATTCAGTCTTTCGTATTCAAGACAGATGTATTGACTATTTAAGATTCTTGGATTTTATTTCTATTTCTATCACACTTAGGTGCTCTTGTATTGATATTACCAGGTCATGGGATTAGTATCCGTATTTGACTATTATTTTATATTGAAACACTGTTTATGTATAAATTGTGTTCGTTTAGTTTGGCTTATGTTGGACATTTCTTACCTAACTAACCTATTGCGTCAGCTTCGTCACGAATTTGATAGGTGCCCTCATGACTTGTAAATGGAATCGTGACAAATTAAAGGTACTATAAATAGCCCCCTTGTCGCGAAATTGACCATATTCGCTAGCTACCATACTTTAACTAAACGAGGTTCATTAACTAGTACATTAGATTTCTAGCCATCAAGTAACATAGTCATTTAATAGACAACTAGTCACCACATAGCTTATTCCATTAGTCAACCTGCCTTAATTAATCCATTATTTAATACTAGCATTATTTACTAGGTGGATCCTTGAATTATAATAAATTTCACTTACCAACTAGTCTCGGTTTATTATTAGGCAATAACTATTTCCACTCTCTAATTTTCAATCAACATGAATTACTTCACTTTATAAGTGCGTAGCACTAGAAATTTGAAACCAACATCCTAAGGGCAACTTCCTACCCTCATTTCGCAAGTAGATGTAAATATATAAAGCATACACACACACACACACACACACACACACATATATATATATATATATTTCCATCAATATCATCAAAATATTCTCTGGACTCGAACCGGGTATCAATATCACCAACATATCCTCCGGACTCAAATCAGTATCAATATCATTAACATATCCTCCAGACTCGAACTGGGTATCAATATCATCAACATATCCTCCGGACTCGAACCGGATATTTATATCATTAATATATTCTCTAGACTTGAATCAAGTATCCATATCATCAACATATCCTCATGTAGTGACCCTTCAGGTTATTTTTTGTACTATTCACTTATTTTTACTGTTAGAGATTTTTCATAGATTTCTCAAGTCATTTATGACTTACTGGAACTAATAGTTCGGTTACCAGGCAGTTCATTTGGTTTTAGGACCAATTCCCTATTTAGATGTCTTCGCTGGTTATTGTAGTGGCCCTTTCAAGTCATTTTCCATACTGTTCGCTTATTTTCATTGTTAGAGATTTTCCATAGTTGTATCAAGTCATTTATGACTTAATGAAACTGATAGTTTGGTTACCAGGCAGTTTGTTTGATTTTAGGATCAATTCTCCATTTAAACATCTTCACTGGTTTTGAATGGCCGTCGAGCAAAAACTTCAGTTACATGATATCGGATGGAAAAAACAATTTCAGTAATGCATCCGAAATAACAAATTTAGTGGTTTTACATAGTTCATTTTTAAAAAATAGAGTCTAAATGAATTGGAGAGGTCAAAAATAAGTTTTGACCTCACGGACCCTATTTAACCGCGACCAAGGTACTATAAATAGCCCCATTCTCGTGAAATTGACCATTTTCACTCCTCCTTGAGCCCTAGAAGCCCTAGAATGATAGATTAACTTCAAATTAATTCTTGGGGTGAGTTAGAAGCTTGATTAACATATATATTTGTGATTAACAATAGATTTAAGGTATGAATCCTTCATTTTCAAGCTTTAGTTTTTTATTATTTGACGAAAACTCCAAATTGCTTGAGGCCTTGAGTTTAGCCCAAATATACTTGGTTTTTACCTAATTCTTGAGGGTTCTGATTCTCTAGTGGTTTATGAACGTTGGGTTGATCTCAAAAATGCATATTTCGTATGTGGGACCCACTTGAGGTTTTTTGGTGTCGTTTTTGGGCCTGAAGCACAATGATGCAATGTGGATATCAAAATTATCGTAATTATGTGTAGATAATGGTGCAATATGTGTATCAAAATTCTCATAATGATGTGTAGATTGCGTTTTTGATAGCTTGACACATTGAATAAGCTTCTTGAAAAAGAAAAGCAAAGGTTTAGTGGTTCATGAGCTTTCTTTGGATTTGAGGTAGGTTAGGCTTACCTCTTATTAGATTGAACTATGTTATCGTATAATTGTGATATTTTGTTGTATTGGGAGGGGTCCTAGGTGTTGGATTAATTAAATGGTAACACTTGGGATTAGTTGAATTACTTAGGTCATTCTAAACGGGAAATTGATCCTAAAAGCAAACGAACTGTCTGATAATCGAACTATCACTTCCAACAAGTCATAAATGACTTGGGGCAGCTATGAAAAAATTCTAACAATGAAAATAAGCGGACAGTGCGAAAAATGACCTAATGGGTTTCTACATTTGGATTGGCATCGATAAAATCAATTATTATGAAATTGTCGGCATATTATACTATAAGAATGGTGTTTATCTAGGATCTTACAAGTTTTGTGGAAGATCTCATGCCCCTATCATGAAGAGAGTTGCACCATTAAAATAAAAGGTAACCTAATGTTATGTGTCATCCATTAGATAGAAAACTTAAAAGCATTTTGACAGTACATATATGTACTTCATAACTGAACCACATAACATTACATTGGTTTCATGTTTATATGGATTCACTCCACATTCTATATTCACTGCACCATATTTTTGTTGTCCTGACTTTTCAACATGATATAATATTCCACTTAAGATACACCATATTCTTGTTGTCCTGTTTTTTCAACATGATATAATATTCCACTTTAAGACGTGTATGACTAGTCCATATATATTTCTTAATTGTATTATCCCTACCGTGCATAATTTAAAAGGTTTATTGAAACATACTTGTAGCCTTTTATTGATGAGTTGAAAAAGTTGTCGGTTGAAGGACTAAAAGTATTTAATATTTTTCTTGATCATAATTTTAATTTGTGAACTACCTTAACGTGGAATGTTAATGATTTTCTTGTGTACTTAACGTTGTCTGAGTAGATGAAAGCTGAAAAGTTAGTATGTCCATATTGTATAGAAAATACTTAAATATTTGCATAAATTATTCTATTTTTATATTATTTTATATCTTAATACTTAAATATATTAATTGTGTAGCTGACATGTGGTGATTAGGTTAAGGATAATACTAATGCTCCAAGTAAATAAAAAAAGTGAGGGAGTGTGAGGAGATGGCTGACGAAGGTATATATTAGATAGGACTAGACTCCATCTCTCCCACCACAGGATGCTCTGATGCCTCATTATTTTAGGCTGATCAAGGTTTATGTTCTATCGCGTCCATGCCATAGGCCTATCCTTTGTATTGCTGTGAGGATATACTGAGCCACATCCACAGACTCCTATGATGATGGTCACATTAGGTTAAACTACCCCAGAAGGCTTGACTTGTATGCCTTTCAAATCTCAATAACCGACTTCTAATAGTATTCCATCAGTTACTAGCGACCAATTAGATAACATTATTCTTCATCAACTATTCTACAATTTGGACTATTAGGTCTTCACCTATAAGACAATATCCATGTGCCTAACACTCTTACCATGGATGGCTTAGCTACACGTGGTTAGGTCCCTCCACAACCTGACATAAGGGATATGTACGCCATATTTATCAACGAACCTAAGAGATTCAGGTATGGTTTATTCTTTTTGCGAAAGTTCTTTTGCTTATATTTTCTACTAATTGTTTTAATATAACCTCTAGATATTTTAATTATTTTATTGTAGTTTCAATGCAGATGATGCTACGATGATCATTTTGAATACCGTAAGAGATCTTTATAAGGACGTGTACCCTGCTTTGGACAAGATTCCATCAAATCTCCAAATATAAATTTTTTGGAGTTTAAAGTATATTAAAATTTATTATTTTAATTTAAAAAATATATTTGTCTTGATTTATTCCTAATTAATAAACTCATTTCTATTTTAGTGAATGTGTGTTTGGCTTCCTAAATATACGGATAAAATTTAAATTGATTTTGAGAAGAAACTTAGGCACATACTCTCTGACTCGTTTCTGAGGACTCGTAATAGGAGAAAGAGGCCTATGTATGTTCTACCTTATCAATGGAATGAGCTACTGAGACAGTAGGCAACTTATATGAGGTTCAACTTCAAGAGATGAGCGAGATTAGAAAGAAGAATAGAACATTTAAAAAAAATGGCTCTCAACGCATAAATAAGGCTCAAAGTCGGGAGACTATGAGGAAAACTTATATTTTTACTTAAGTCCTATTGTAGAATATTAGTAATTAAATATACTTGATTAATTAATTAATTAATTTTGTTTGCAGAAAATGAAATTGGGGAGGAAATTAACTCAAAATGATATATTCAAGGCCACTCACACGAAGACAAAGAAACCCCCCTCATTATTCAAATGTTTGGGTTGAATTGCGAGCTAAGTGGGCCTCTATATAAACCTCTAGTTTAAAGTAGTAATTATTGTCTTTTCTTAATTGAAGCTCTAATTTTATCTTTTAAATTTAGACTCAATGTCAACTATTTATAGAGGAAATGTGTCGTACTCAACAAATCAATATCTGAGGGATACCGCTTGCCCTAGAGAAAATGGACCGAATGTGGTTACATTATTATGGTGGTTCGAATAGGAATGAGAGTGCTTATGCATGTGAAATTGAGCATATTGTCGCTTTCGACCGGAATTGGAAGGTATAAGTACTTTTTAATGTGATGAGTCAATAGATAGGAGGACGACGATGACCACGGAGGAGAAGATTGTTGAGCTATCTAGCCAACTAGAAGCCTCTGGGTGCAAAGACCGTGTAACTTATGTTTCCAATATTACAAAAAATTTCAATTTCCTAAATATATTACAAAAATTTCATAATATACACAGAATGCTATGTATATGTCGGCTATGTTATGTATATTAATAGGGAGAGAGTAAAGTAATTAAAAAAATGGGAGAGAGTATAATTACTTCCAAAAAGGTTGGTATTTATGTTATTTATACTTATTTTATCTAAAAATTATACAAATACACAACTTATGTTTCCAATATTACAAAAAATTTCAATTCCCTAAACATATTACAAAAATCTCAACATATACACAGAATACTATGTATATGTCGGCTATGTTATGTATATTAATAAGAGAGAGAATAAAGTAATTAAAAAAATGAAAGAGAGTAATTACTTCCAAAAGGATTAGTATTTATGTTATTTATACTTACTTTATTAGGGAAGGGAGAGGATTGATTGCTCCGTATCTCAATGATGCTTGCATTTATTCTCGACCTTAGCTTCCCTATCTCAACATGTTAACATCGTCAAGTATATGATCAATTTCAAAATATTGTAGATTAGCCCACCATTACTAGTGATAAGGAACATGTGATGAACACACCACCACATGATTGAACTTTAATCTCGTAGACTAACTTATGTCATTTTTGGTGGTTTTGTAAGTATTCTACATGTTCTTTGGTAATGTTCATGAAGTTTAAGATAATGTGAAGTTGAATTCTATAATTTCTGATTTTGTGACTATTTCGTTCAACTTTGAAGTTGTTTGAGTTGAATTTGACATAGTGTGGGTTGGAGGATGCTAGTATATGTGTTTATTATGATTTGATGAATTGTTGGCTACTCTTGGAGCTTGGTTCAGTTTATATTAAGTTGAATTGGCTGGTGGACAACCAGAAAATCAATCTTCAAAAGTTAGTTTTTTCCATTTACATTTTTCAGAAATCTTAAAAAATCGATCTCATGAACTCGGATTTCTATCGAGAGAAAAGAGAATTGAATTTGCAACCCTACCAAATCGCTTTTCAGTAAAATCAAAAAATAAATAAAAAAAAAAGTTCATTTAGGACACTTATTTTATGACTAAGGTCAATACTTTTAAAATAAATAATTACTAAATTAAGATACAGACATCACGAAATTGCAAAAATAAAGATTACAAACCTCATGAGTTCAGATTTTTTCCAACCTCATGGGGTTGCTTTCGAAAGGACCAAACATTTTGCGATAGGTCAGTTTTTAGGTCACTTTTTAACATTTATTTTTATAATTTTGTTTAATAGCTTGTTATATGACTTAACTATAGGCACGACATTGTTATATTTAAAAAGTTTAATTCCCATATTGCTAATACACAACTTTATATTTTGCTTTTTATCTTACATAAAATAATAATATAAATTTTTATATAATGTAATGTGAATATTATGTAAATGCAAATCAAATGCAGCATTAATTCGGTATGCGTTGATTGTTTTTTCTTATGCGACCAACCAAATATAACAATGGTAAAGCTAGGATTTTTTTTAAAATATAATCGCTTAAACTTTGTATGATTTATGGGAGACAAGTTGGCAAAGCCGTGCTGCACACAAGTGCAATATTAATTCTTTAAAATTCTATGTTATGTATAATTTTATCATTTAATTAAAATTTTCATTTGTTTGGTTAATAAATTCTTAGTTAGATATATATTATTATATTTAGATTAATGAAATTTGTATAAGAACATTTTAAGTGGTTAAATGACACCCATATAATTTCAAGAGGCAATCAAAGTTTTTTATAATTTTTTAAAAAATATTTACAGTTGTTAACTATTGTGATTTATATTATTTTTCAAATAGTAATTATCAAATATATAATAAAATATTTTAAGTTAGTTAACTTTGGTAATTTAGAATACCTTTGATGTAATTTTCAAATAATACAAGTTATTCTCCTTGTCCAAATATTTTAGGCATTGATAGTCAGTTATATTTTAAAAAAATTTAAATTTTTAATTTTTGAGATTTATAATTACTTTTTTATTCTAACTTAAGTGACACTGATATAATCTCGAGAGTCAATCAAATATTTTATATTTTTTAAAATTTTTAAGTTGTTTATTATTGTGATTAATATAGTTTTTATATATCTTTTTGAAATATATAACAGATTAATTATTTTTTAGATATATTAAGTTGTTAAATATTACTATAGTTTATAATACTCTTTATATAATTTTCAAATAATATAAGTTACTGTCCTTGTCCAAACTTTTGTAGCATTGCTAGTCTATTATTTTTTAAAATAATTTTAATTATTGTGATTTATAATATTTTTTTCTGTATTTCAATATAAGTGACACAATGCTTAGATGGTCATAATAATTAATTAATGGTGATATAATAAATTCATGACTGAAACAATAAAGCTGATATGTCTTAAATAACTTATATAATAATTAATTAGAAGTTACATAGCAAAATTTTACTACATAAGTACTTATGTAGAAAAAATTAAGTGAGCCTCATATAAGACGTCAATTTAATTTAAAATTAAATATTATTAATTTTTTAATACTTAGATGACTTATAATAATTAATTAGAAGTGATATAATAAAATTACGATTGAAGCAGCTGAAGCAGACATGTCATAAATGTCTATTTTATTTTTTAAATTAAATATTTTAAGTTTTTTAATACATAAATAATATATAATAATTAATTAAGAGTGATATAATAAAATTATAAAATAAACAGGTGAAATAACGAGACATGACGACGGAGTGAAATCTGCTTGAGCACCCATTTATTATATAGGAAAATGTGGGTCAAATCCATCGGTGGCCCCCTAAACTTAGCACCATCTTTCACTTACACACCTTAACTAGATCATGTTCATTTTAAACACCTCAAGTAGATAAAAGAGTCTTACTTTGACACTTTTTTCCCTTATTAAAATTAAGGTGAGGCGCGTGTGAGTTAAACGACCCACGTGGATTTTATAAGCCATTTAAAACCTGCCACGGTGGAAACTACTTTACACATCAGCATATCAAAATTTAAGGGGTAAATCCCACAAAATTTCCATTTCCATATCATTTCTCAAACACGATTGTAGAGCTCCGGTATTTTTTTTCTTTACTTTTGATTCGATTTTCGTTAATTCGTAGAGAGATCTAGCTAATAATGGTATTTTTTGTAGGTACAATGCATGCAATGAAGTGTTGATTAATGTTCTTCGACGAAATTGAAGATTTTTTTCAATTGACGAAATTGAAGAAATTTAAGGTACAACTAAAGTCACTCTTTATTTTTTTTCTATTTTCCTTACTGTATGGATGTTTTACCCCAATAATTTATAGTGTTTTTTTTTTTTTAAATTTTCGTTATTAGGATTTTTTTAGGGATTTCGGTGACAAAGTTAGGGTTTTGTGTGGATTTTTTGGGAATTTGATTAATTTATGTGTTATTTTTCAGATTTCACTGATAAATACAAGGTTATTTTGGTACTTTTCTGGTTAAGGGTATTTTGGGTATTTCCTTTTGTTGAGAATCTTTTGGGGGCTATTAAGGAAATACAATGGACAACTATATTTGACCTATTTTCATCACAAGGGGAATGTTATAGCCGACCCTAAGCTTAGTTATAAAGGTGAGGTTGACGTCTTTGCTGTTGCTATTGATAAAGACCACTATAGTATTTTTGAGTTTCTTTCCTACGCCAAAGATCTTGGGCATTCAAATATTGAGGGATTCTGTTGTCAACATATATATGGTGAAGAGTTAATTCCAATTAATTCTGATAGGGAGTTATTAAACTTTGTGAAGGACTTGAAAGATGGTGATAAGCTTGATGTGTTTCTTCTTCATGGCATTGATGAAGATATTGAGGTTGTATCAAAGTCTTCCCTTCTTTTAAAAGGGCCACCCGTATATATTGATGAAGATGATTAGGCAGTGATGGTAATGAGGGTAGGGGTCTTGATGAAGATCTGAATGGTAATAAATTAGATGCGCCTAGTACTGATTCAAATGATGAAATCCTTGATGAGGATGGTTCAGACATTGATGAAGAGTTGAGAGCCTTTAGGGCTGAAAATAGAAGAAAAAAATCCAAAAAAAAAAAGCTAGAGAAGAAATACTTGTAGGTGAAGCTGGTATTGACAAAGATTTTCAGGACATTTTCAGAAAAAAGAAAGACAGATATTTAGGTAGATTAGGAGGTGATGAAGATTTCATTGATAGTTCAGACTGTGATAGTATTGATAACACTGATTTGGTAGAAGAGGATGTTGTAGGTGCTGGCTTACTAAGGAGAAGAAGAAGTAGTAAAATCAGATTTGTTGATGATTGTGGTGTTGTTATTTTTGAACTTGAGATGATTTTTAATGATCCTAAGGAATTTAGAAAAGCATTGGGAAGGTATGCAGTAAAAAACAGAGTTCAAATTGTTTTAAGACCTAATGAGACTCATAGAGTGAGGGCTAAGTGCAAATTTAAACCAAAATGCAGTTGGTTGTGTTATGGTGCAATTGACAGAGATTCTGATAATTTCATGATTAAAACTATAATCCAATACATAAGTGCACAACATCAAACAAGAACAAAATGTGCACAACTAAATTTGTTGCTGACAGATTTAGAGATGACATAATTAAATAACTATCTTTGAGGATTTAGGAAATACAAGAATTGTGCAGAGAAAAATTGGGATTATATGTGGGTAGCACAATATGTTATAAGGCTAGATTACAGGTTCTAAGAAAGTCCATGGAGGACTGAAACTTGGAGTTTGTAAGATTATGTGATTATGATGAGATGATAAAACAAACTAATCCTGGTAGTTCTGTTTGGCTGAGAATGGATACAGAAACTGTCCCTGATAAAAATTTAGTTGTGTATTTCTATGTGTGTCTTGATGTATTGAAGAAAGGGTAGATGAAAGGATGTAGAAGAATTATAGGGTTTGATGGATATTTCTTAAAGGGTGCTTGTAAGGGTGAACTTCTAGTAGCAGTTGGGAAGAATGATAACAATCAGATCTTTTCTATAGCCTGGGCTATTGTGGATAAGGAAACTAAGAATAGTTGGAGTTTTTTTATCAAGTATTTGAAAGAGGATCTGCAGTTGGGTACTGAAGAAGGTCTTACTGCGATGGCTGATATGCAAAAGGTAATATTTTTATTTTTTTAATTATCAATAATTGAAATACTTGATTTCTTTGTCTAGTACTTTAATTGTTTTCTGTATGTAGGGTTTTCTTGCTGCTATTTTTGACTTGCTACCAAATGCTGAAGTAAAAAGATATGCTATACATATTTAGTCCAATTGGAGTCAACAGTGGAAGGGAGAAGAGAGGAGAAAACAGTTATGGAAATGCTCAAAGGCAAGCTTTGAAGTGAAGTTCAAAGAGGAACTTGATTACATGAGCCAACTTGGTATGCAAGGTAAGGATATTATTGGTGATTTATTGCATTATCCTAGGCAGTCATGGGTTAGGGCATTCTTTAAAGAAAATTGTAAGTGTGATGTTGTTGAAAATAACATGTATGAGACCTTTAAATCATGGATCTTAATTTTTAGACACAAATCTATCATTACCATATTGGAGGACATTACGAGAAAAATCATGACTAGAACTGTGGATATGATTAAGTTTGCCAATACTTGAATATGTGATGTTGCACCTATGGCTAGACTTATATTGGAGGGGAATAAGGAAGGGGATAGGGCTTGCAAGGTTCTTTGGAATGCTGATGTTGGATTTGAAATTGGAGAAGGGGACTTTAGGCATACAGTGAACTTAAGTAGTAGGATTTGTAGTTGTAGAACTTGGCAGTTAAGAGGCATTCCTTGCCAACATGCTATTTGTTCTTTGTATCATGTTGAACAAGAGCCTGAACTTTATGTAAAGCATTGATATAAAAATAAAACCTTCATGAAGGCTTACAGTCACTTTATACAACCAATCTCCAATATGAAGATATGGCCTGAGACAACTAATCCAAAGATTGAGCCTCCTGAGCCTAAGAAAATGCCTGACAGACCTGCAAGAAATAAAAGAAGAGGTAAAGGTAAACTAAAAAAGAAATATGGAAACTGTCAAAACAAGGGGTGAAAATAACATGTTCCAAGTGTTATCAATAAGGCCATAACAGAAGATATTGTATGGTAACAGGGGTTCCAGCCTAGTGGTCATAGTTCACAAGCAAGTTGCCCACCTAAAAACTCAAGCCAACCTGCACCTTCAACCTCAAAAAAATCAGCAAAATATAGCTCAAGTAAGTCTGCACCAACAAGCTCAACTCAAGCTGCAACTTCAACAACAGTTTGTGCTGATACAAGCAGAGTTAGGAGCTTGAAGGCAGCTGTAACATCTACCTCTTGTGGTGATACTAGGATCCCTATTACAAAAGGAATAAAGAGCCAACTACCTCCTAGAAATAGAAAAATTGTTGGGCACAAGAGAGGTAGAGTTAAAACAACAATAGATGCTGATTGTGGTGGATCTAAAAAGGTCAAAGAATGCTGAATTTGGAATCTACACACGTCCAAGGGAAACCCAAATATTGAATGTAAGTTAACTCAAACATTGGTTTTTTAACAAGAAAGTACATATATTAATTATTGATCCTTCTTAAAAAAAAAATCGGGGACATCAAGCCAAAGGATCCTACAAAGTGGTACAACTTACAAAGATGCAAGTTCTAAAGGTATTGATCTTGGTTATAAGCCAAGAGGCTTGAAATAAAAAAGTAAAGATGTTGTCACCACCAATCAATTACAGCAAATGGCAAACAAAAAGAAGAAGAAGTAGTATATTTTGATAGTGTTTTGTGTTTTTGTTGTGTAACATATTATACCAAATAATTTGGTAGTTTAAATCTGGTAGTGTATAGCAGTAAACAAGGCCTTTACTTCTTTAATTTAAATCTGGCCTTAAATATGCTAGTGTATGCAGTAAACAATTGGATTGTTTGAAGCATGTTTTGTATGTATACTACTGTGACTTTGAGCTCAAAATGGAGCATAGTTATGAAGTTTTTGTTGGTGTTGCTTTGTGAAGTTGTTGTTGGTGTTGCTTTGAGCTGTAATAAGTTTTTTTTGCTTGTCTTCTTTGACACTTGTTTTACTATAAATGTGTGATCAAACGTTTAAACGATAAATATTTTATTTCAGCAAATGTAAGAAATATTACAAGGCTAACATTACATCAACAAAACTACACCTGTAAGAAATATTACAAGGCCAACATTACATCAACAAACTACACCTTACAAGTCCTAATGTACATCACAGCTATACACCTAAACGGCCAATTTTCAACATCAATACCAGTAGAATGAGTTCAACGCAAAACTTCAGCAATTAGCATCAATATCAGTAGAATGAGTTCAACGTAAAACTTCAGCAATTAGGTTTCAACATCCATATTCCCGACAACACTAAAGCAGTGGAAATAACACCAATAATATATAATCTTCTTTCTCGATTTTGTTTTTCTTCAAATGCCTTCACTTTTTTCAACAAACCCCTAATCACCTTATTTGCTTGTGAAGGGTGTCGTTCTTCATACCAATGAAAATAATCACAGCCGCCCAATTTCTACAAAATCAATTACAAAATCGATAATGAAATCATAATTAATCAACTAATTTAATTAAGAAGTAAAAAATATTACCTTTGAAAGTTTACAAGTAAAAAATCGACGACCTAGATTTTGTTGAGTCCAAGAAGTCTTCAGTAATGCTTCATGACCACATTTTTAATAGCGGTAATCATTTTCAGAATAGGTTATGAAAGACGAGCTCGACATTTTCCAATATAATTTGAGAAAATTTAGAAAAAGATTAAACTCTTAAGAAATTGAAGAATAAATTTTTCGTTCAAAATGGAATCTGAAATTAATTTAAGGCCTAATTTAAGGAAGTTAAAGAAGAATGAAGAAATTTGAGAAATTAGGGTTATATTTGGATGGTAGAATGAAAAAGAAAGTAATATAAATAGTGAAAAGAGAGATATAACCCTTGGGGGGCTGATTTTTATGCCAAATCAGCAAAAATGAGGCTTGGACGCGCCTCTGTAGCGTCTGAAACACGCATTTTGCCAATAGGGTAAAAAGTGTCAAAGTAAGACACTTTTATCTACTTGAGGTGTTTAAAATGAACATGATCTAGTTGAGGTGAATAAGTGAAAGATGGTGCCAAGTTTAGGAGGCCCCCGATGGGTTTGGCCGGAGAATGTGTTATATATATCAAACTATATATACCTAATATAGTCAACCAAAAGACTCCTTACAGGATTTTTTTTCCTGTTCTATATTACGCGCCTTCAATGTTACTAGACTAGCAACATATGCTTGACAGTTTCAACGTACTGTGTACACAATTCATAATTCATTCCTCTTTTATTTAAGAAAAACATAGCATTTTTCACCTCTTTATCATTTTCTTCAAACCAAAAGAAAAAAATAAAAAATAAAAATAAAAATTCAGGTGTCATAAACTGCGGCGCTAATGCACACCTATCACTAACATATTATTTGGATGATTATTTTTCATGTATGGTTACTAATAGAATCATATTTGTTTTGATTGTTTATTAAAATATATGATATGATATAGTTTAATTTCATGGTTTGATAACCATGAAAATCCTCACTTTATGTAAGCACCAATTTAGTTGTATCTCACGGTTTGCTTATTTTTTTTTTTCAATTATATTTTTATTGGAGTATTATATAATCCTATTTTACCATTTATCTAATATTATTTAACTCCACCTCCTACCCCTTCCCCAACCCTACGAGACACCCCCACCCTGCTAAAAAAAATTATCTTTAAAATTATTATTTTTTAGAAAGTTTTAAATCTTTCTCCTATCTCACCCCACCCCTAATCTGAACCTGACCCCACCCCTTACCAAACCCTCACCCCAAACTTTAAAAAAAAAAATTCAAAACATTTTCTTACCCCACCTTCACCCACCCCAACCCCTCCCACACCACTTACCAACCTCTCTCTCTCAAATTAATTTTTTTTATCACCACCTCCGACCTTATCACCACCTCCGACCAACCCCCCTCATACATCCACCCATAATTTTTTTTAAAAAAAAGATAAAAATTCAAAACTTTTTTCTTACCCTCGATCCCCCACTGCATTAACCCACCCCCAAAATATTCTTTTAACAAAATATTCATAGTTTTTTTCTTACTCAAATATTTGTTTAACAAAAAATTCATAATATTTTCTTACTCTCATTGTTTTGTGTTAAATATATACAAATATTTTTCTATTTGCGTAACGAACATAAGAAAATAAGCTAAGTTGCTCGGACTCTTCAAAAATGTCTTTGAATGTGTGTTTCTTCAAAAATATAAAATTGTGTATTTTTGAAAGATTTGAAACAGGTGCGACAACAATTTTGGAGAGTCCGAGCAACTTAGAAAACAAGTAAGAAACAATTTGTTTTCCTAGAATTTTTATTTGTATTCCATACCAAACACACCTGTAGCATAAACAAAAGATACATTCAAACTTTGTACTTATCATTTGTGGTCACATTTCAAAACATCAAAAGAAAATAAAATTTGTTATTATAAAAAAGAGAAAATGGTCAAAAGCCCTCTCAACCTTTACCCTAAATTCCAACTACACACTTATACTTTGTGGGGGTTCTATGACCCCCTCCTGAACTATTTTAAAGTGGAATTATTACCCCCTGAACTATTTTAAAGTGGAATTATTATCCCTCCCTCCCTCCAAAAACTGATAATCAGTCATTTGGGATGTGGTGTGATGCACGCGCTACCAAGTCATGCCACATCATTGCCATGTCATTTTTATCCTTTTTTTACTCTAAAAAAATTAATTATTTAACTTTATTATTTTCTTTCTTCTTCCCCATTTTCCATTTTGCCCCATTTTCTTGTTCAACCCAATCTCATCTTCTTCTTCAACCCATTTTGCTCCACACAAGATCACAAAAATAAAAAACCTCAGCTACAACAAAGAAAAAATTACAACATAAAATGAATATAGACCAAAATAATTAAGTAAATTGCAGTGATAATGTGGTACCATAAGCATAGACATCAATATTTTTCAACCAAAAAATAGCCTTTTT
This sequence comes from Capsicum annuum, assembly GCF_002878395.1. Lineage (NCBI taxonomy): Eukaryota > Viridiplantae > Streptophyta > Magnoliopsida > Solanales > Solanaceae > Capsicum > Capsicum annuum. The sequence continues at coordinate 225,448,350 of NC_061111.1, read as the reverse complement.
ATGCAGCCCAATTCCAAGAAATCGTTGAGTAGCTTTCAAAATCGATGAAAATGACATTTCAGCCCTCGATTTCTATACCAGAGCTGAATTATCAGCTAGAGAAGCACAACCCCAAAAAGGCGGCGAATGATTCTTGTTAGGTGAGAAATAGGAAAGTAGGAAATTCTTAGCACTTTCCAAAAAATAGATTTTTGGAGCTTTGAGTTATGGCATTTTGTGTTTTAACTTTTAGTATTGTTGAAGGAAAGAATTTTATCTTCTAGGCTTTGTGTCATGATTCTCAATATGATTTTGCATTCATAGATACCAAAGTATGTAGCTATAAAGGTTCTAAATTCTTTTTTGGAAATGATATATGACGTTGTGGGTTATGTTGGAATTATATATGGCATTGTGGAAATTCAAAGCTTTGAGCTCGCCATTAATGGCGGATCTTGAGAAAAAATAGAGAAAATCAAAGAAATAAGTTGGAAATTATATTTGGCATTGTGGGTTATGTTGGAAATTTTATATGACATTATGGAAATTCAAAGTTTTGAGCTCGCCATTAATGGCGGATCTTGAGCAAAAAGAGAGAAAATTGAAGTTCTTGAATTTTTTAATTTTTTTGAATCGGAGTTCCTCATCTTCCTCATTCAAGAATTCATTAATCAGAGAAATCTTATTGTTTCCTTAGTTCAAATATTTCTTATTTCGGTAATAACATTTTTCAAATTATCAAAAAACACTATTAATGAGTCTTCGCCATTAATGAGTACAAGAAAGATGACAAAATAAAATTGGAGATGAGAAAAATGAGGAACTCCATTTATGAGTTCTTGAATTTTTGATCTAAAAAGAGAAGAAGAAGACATGAGAAAATGAATAAGAAAAAGTAAAACTTAAAATTATTTGTATAAAAAATTTTAAAAATAAATTTTTAATAAAAAATTCGTTCTCACTCCCTTTAAAGAGAGTGAAACACACTCTCTTGCCATGTCAGCGTTCAGGGGGGTAATAATTCCACTTTAAAATAGTTTAGGGGGTCATAGGACCCCCACAAAGTATAAGTGTGTAGTTAGGATTTGGGGTAAAGGTTGGGGGCGCTTTTGACCATTTTCTACTATAAAAAATGAATCCGAATATGTTTATTTTGATCTACTCTTGTATTGATTTTGTTAAAGTTTACACGAATTTAACAACTTAATATATTTGTATGGCCTAATTTTTGAAAAATTAACAGGAAAAAAATTTATTTTATTATCATTTATTGATAAATTAATATTTATAATAATTAAGGATATTTTAGTAAACTTATTAGTTACGATACAGTATCATATCATCAAATCAAACAATAAAATAGTTATTAAAAGGCGGTGAATTATACAGTCCATCCAAATATTATATGGTACTATACTGTACAGTGCAATATCATACCATACAATATCATACATTATGAAATCATGACAAACCACCATCCAAACAAAGTATAATTTGTAATGTTTACCCGCGTACACAGCGGTCAATTGACTTTTCAAGTTTGGATACTTTTCATTGTCCCTTTTTCACTTTCACATGGACTTCTATAATTGTTGTTGTTGTGCTGCTCTTTTTTTTTCTTTTTGGATAAATGCAATTTTTTTAGATTTTTTTCGTTAAAATGTGATAAATTTTAATAATGAAATAATATTTATTAATTTTTTTTAATAATTATTTGCAAAATCTTTGACAAACAAGATTTAAGAATATCTTCTTGCCTTGCAATGATGAGTGTGTTATGTAAAATGTTAGAACTAAAAAGTTATTGTAAAGAAAAGTGATAACTTTTATTAAAAATTTTAAAAAATAAAAATAAGATAAATATTTTTGGAAACTTAAAAAAAAATAAGATAAATATTTTTGGAAACTTAAAAAAAATCACGCAAGATCACACGTAAATTATTAGACAATGATGAATATTATAGAAGAATAATAGGAACACTAACCTTGTTCCATTGCAAGACTTGATTGAAGGAAAACTTGATCTTTTAAGTCTTGATATTGCTCTCGATTTATTTCTTCTCAAAAATGAGGTAGAAAAGAAGAGAAACATTATATCTGACTTAGGGATCAATCCTTATATAATTATTTAAGTATTTTTTTAGTTGAAAGATACTTTTTCTGATATGTCTCCATCGGACTTTAGAAAAGGTCCATGAATTTCATATAATTTCAATTAAATTCGTACTAATAGATATTTATTTTAGGCCCAAAAATACTTTAATACTTTATTAGATCATAAATTGGGCTTCTTTAGATAGCATATCTATGTGCAATATATTAATATGTGAGTCCTCAAAATAGAAATTACTAACAACCTCTCACTTGGATCACATATATTTCTGAATAATCATACATAGATGAAACTTTAGTGCACACAAATTTTTGCTATCTTGATTTAAATATCTCAAAATAATCTAGTTCATTGCTACTACCACTATAGGATCAAAATGATCTTCGTAAAACATAGTCGAAACTAAACCCATCAATGGTTACAAATATCAAATATAACATTGACATAGATCAAATATGAAAATTACAATAAAGCCTATTTCCAAATGGTACTATCTTACGACTTTATTAGTCCAAAACACTTTCTTATACCTTATGTAAAATCGAAATAGAAAATTAATATCATTATTTTTCAAAGTTATCAATAAACACAAGAAATTCATAGATTCCATAAAATTTTAGTTTATACAGAAAATAAACTTTGACATATCAACAGAAAATAACAAACTCTCACTGAAATGACTCATCATCAAATCTAACAACACCCATATGAGTCACATACCTATGAAACACTTTAGGTGGCAAACCTTTCATGAGTGGATCCACAATCATCGAGTTTGTACTGATATGTTCAATCAATACAAGATGACTCTAAACCCTTTCTTTCACAACCAAAAACTTAATGTATATATGTTTTGAGTTTGACGAACTTCGCTTGTTCTTTGAATATAACTCAGTAGACTTATTACCACAATGAATTTTCAATGGTCTTTCTATGCCACCGATTATTTATATTTCAGTGATAAAATTTGTTAATCATATTCCCTGATTTGATGTTCCATAGCATGCCACAAATTCAACTTTCACTGTAGAAAAAGCTATTAAAGTTTGTTTCACACTTTTTCAAGAAACGACTCTATCAACCAACATACTCATATAGGTCTAATACTGGACAGCTCAGACATGTAAGTGTCTAATAATGGGCTTCTTACCATTCCACAACTCGTATAGGTCCTTAGTATTGCTTTACTTTAAACTCGATTTAGTATGAAAATTGAAGTCCTTAATGCTTTTCTCCAAATCAATTCAGGTAATGAATAATGACTAATCATATTTCTTACCATATCCTTAAGAGTTTGATTTCGTCTCTCAGCTACATTATTTTGACTTGAAGTCCCTGAAATAGTGTATTGAGGTACAATCTCATACTCTATAAAATACTTTGCAAAATATCCTGAACATTATTCACCTGATCCATCGTATCTACCATAATATCCTCTTCTACGGTCAGATTTGACAATTTTAATTTTCTTGCCTAATTGAGTTTCAACTTCAGCCTTGAAAATTTTATAAACATCCAAAGATGGTGAGTTCTCATGAATTAAATAGAGATATTCATAACGGGAGTAGTCACCTATAAACTTAATAAACATTATTGATCATTCCATGAAGTTGTAGGGAACAATATATCTTTATGTATCAACTCGAAAGGTTCTCTACTCTTATAAGCATCTCTTTTCCTTATATTTATTTCTTTTTTCATAATACATTCTATACAAATTTTAAAATTCGATAAATTAAAGGAATCAAGAATTTCTTCTAACATAAGTTTTGTATTCTTTGTTTAGAAAAATGACTCAATCGCTTATATCATAGTATTGATAACTTCTCATTTGTTATTAATGCTTAGTACCAAAGTTACTTGAATGTAGGTTTTCATTACTACATGAGGCTTTTCTAGCTAATTCGTATAACTTATTAATCAGAGTACCAGTTTCAACAATATTATAATTTAGATAAATACTATAAATTCTATTTTCAATAAAACAATTGTATCTAGATATGTCCAAACAAGAATAAGAAATTAAATTACATGTAAATGATGTACGATAAATGTTTCCACTAATTTCAAATAAAAATCAGAAACTAATGAAATTCTAAAGATACCAATAGTCTCTCCAGCTGTTTTACTACCGTTGTCACATAGATGTATCTTTCAGCATCAACTGATGCTCGGTTCCTTAGGCAATCCTGCATAGTAGCACTTACGTTAGTAGTTTCATCCGTATCTATCCACCAAGTGTCACTAGGTATTATATTCAAGTTAACTTCTAAGCAAATGAAGTTGAAATATTTACCTTTATTTTCACACCAGTCAGCGTACTTGGATCATTCGTTCTTTATGCAATCAATTTTCTTACCAAAGAAACAAATCTTTCGTTCTTGGACTGTGATGTCTTTTCGTTTGTAGTTTCCTTAGTTTTAATCCTTTTTCGTGTATATGAAGTGGTTTTAGTATCAGAGGCAGATGCCATATGAGCACTTTCAATCTTATCTTGCTTAAGTTTTATCCTCTTCTTGCACATTGAGCTATAAGCTCATTCAAAGTTCATTTCTCCTTTTGAGTATTATATGAAAGTTTGAATTGACTAAATTGTGTTGGAAGGGAGATCAAAACTAGGAGCACAAGCATGTCGTCAGACAATTCAAGCTTAAAGACCTTTGTTTTGTCACAAGATTAGACATTTTCATAATGTACTCCTTATGTTTTCTTTTTCCTTATATCACATTAAAACTATCTTATTAAAAATAGTACTTGTTTCAACCTTTTCATTAGCAGTGAATCGGTATGTGATTTTAAAAAAAAATAAAATTGACATCTTTGTTCCCTGTTATACCGCCCCTTACAGATTTCAAAACTGAGTGTTGCATCATCATCAAGCTCATGCAATTTGATTGCTCTCACTTTTCGTATGCAGACTTTTGTTCATTCGAACAAATTTCATTCAAGTCTGCAGGGCGATCAAATTTCATTAAATAATCAATATTCATGCAACAAAGTACAATCATAATGTGCTCTTTTCATATTTTGAAGTTTGTGTCGTTAAGTACATAAATGTTGTTCATCTTGACAGATATAGAAGACACTATAAGATAAATAAATAATACTTACAATTAATCATTTAAATAAATCATAAATATGTGAAGAAAATAAAATTAAACAAAAAATGAAGAAAAAATAATAAATAAACTTAAAACTGCATATTTATCAAGCAAATATAGACAAAAGTGGATCCATCTCAAGATACCTAATACAACATTATCATTTAGCCTTTGGAAAGTAATAATAACTTGTAAGTGGTACTCTTATACGTAGTTCATGAATATTGATTACTAAAATGACCCAACAATATGCCTTTCTTTGGGCCGACACATTGCTAGCATGTATTATAGATGTATCACATCTATACTATATTAAAAGTGTGAAGGACCTTAGAAATATTGTTTGAACTTTTTGCCCGTCACTAAAATACTCTGCATAGACAAAATCGTCTTTTCATCTTTTTTATCTATTTATTAATTATAAGATAATATTTAAATTAAGAAGTCCTAAAATATACGGTATTTTAAAAATTAAAGAGTCTTAAAATATTTGATAAGAGTAAAATATACGGTAAGCATATTAGGAGAATCAATAATCAGGACTCCTAATATATGTGGTAAAAGAAGAATATATTTGAATAGAGAATTCTAAAATATATAATAAAGGAAAATATTTAATAAGAATTTTACTTACTATTGGAATAGATTTTCTCGACGAAATAGGAAAAATAAGAACACGGTTTTTCATATTTTGGTTAAACTGTAGTATTTGTGCCAATATTATTTAAAAACAACATGAAAAAGGGGATAAAAATAGGAATGAATATAAAATTGTTATAGGGTTTAGGTTTAAGTGACGAGGAAATACAATTAAAAATCGATTATTTTGTTTAGGTTTTGTTTATTTGAAACAAAATATATATATACTTTTCTTATATAGTTAATTGCTAAGAAATAGAATGGTAAAGTAGCTCGGTGGACCCTTGTACTTGTCCGATTTTGTAAAGTAGATACTTCTACTTAGCCATTTGTCATCTCAACCCCCCAACCCATCAAAATTCAACATTTTAAATCTTATTTCGGTGTGTATAATAATCCGCCTCCACGTCAGCTTCCACGTCATTTTTAAATACTACATTAAATTTCATGTTATTTTTAAATGTCACATAATAAATTAAATAGTAAAATAATTCATTTTAACCGCCTCTTTTCCAAACACCATTTCTCCAAACATCTTTCCATTCTCTCTACACAAACAAACCAAACAAGAAAAAAATAAACAGTGTAACAAGAAGAGAGCCTCTTTATTATACTGCTTTACAAAATAAGAGCAACCTAAGAAATCTTTCTTCCATTTCTTCTTCATCTTCTTCAATGTTATCTCCAAGGTTAAATTCTCTTTCACACACATACCATTTTTTTTAGAAAAAAATTATTGATGTTCAACAAAACACTATTGTGTTTCCAACAAAACCAGCTTCAACAGTCACCAAAATATTTTCTTAATGTTCAACACTCATTTTAGAAAACAAAAAAAAGGTTGAATCTTTGTTGTATCAAGAAGTAATTTTTATGAAAAAAAAAAATTGCTCTTCGAATCGAATCGAATTACCCATTTCATCTGAATAATCTAATCTACACTTCAATTGCTTATACCCAAATCTTGAATTCCTACAAGGAACATGAATATCTCTTTGAATCACCCAATTTATCCTTCAGTTGCTTATGCCTAAATCTTGAATTTCTATAAGGAGCATGAATTTCTCTTCGAATCTGATACTTGAAAAACTTATGTGCATTGGATGATTTACTTGGTACTAATGATGTGGTGGTTGTGGTGCGGGGTAGGGTGGAGGGCAAGGGTGGGAATGGTTGGTTGATGTTGTGGTGGTGGTGTTAGGTGGGGGATGGGAGGCGGGGGTTGTTTGGATATAGTGGTGATGGTGTTGGGTAGGGGGATGGTTGGTCGTACTAAGTAGGGGTAGGGGGGACGTGGGGAGGGGGCAGAGGAGGACGATTGAGAGCTTTTCAAGTTTTTAATTGTGGGAGCTTTTGGGGGCTGCAATGGTCATTTGTGGGGTGGGGTGGGGTGGGGGGCGACTGTCTTTTACTTTCTTTTTAATTTTTTAATTATTTTAATGTAAAAATATCAAATAAAAAAATGACCCTCACTCGCACCCCAAGCGCGTGCACTCACGTATTTCGTCCAACTAAGCTGATTTGTATCGTATAAGCTTGGTCAACGGTCAGAGGGATTTAAAATATTGAGTTTTATTGAGTTGAGGGGTTCAAATGACAAATGGCTAAGTAGAAGTATCCACTTCACAAACACGGACAAGTACAGGGGTCCAATGTGCTATTTTACCAAATAAAATTGTTAATTAACATTTCCTTATATTATCACATAGAGTTTTTATTAAATATTACTTTCATATTTGGAGAACAAATAAAATTAATGGGAATTTCTTATTTAAACTACGTAAAAAATAATACAATCAAAAGATCACTCTTCACAACAATCGAGCTACTTGTTTCCTCAAACTTAAAAGTTTCAAAAAGTGTAGATCTTAATTTCATGAATTTCAATTCTAAAACTTTGAATCGAATGGAAATTGGTTGCTTATATAATGTCGTGACGCTTAATAATACAGATAGACTTGCTAATCTCTATCACTTTAATGATAAGATGTGAATTGTTCATCAACATGTGAGTTATTCTTCAAGCTTTATTTCTGTCGTTCTATGATTTTTGATATTTAATATACGGTGAGAGGTTTTAGGAAAATTAATATATGATGAATTCATACTTAATATGCATGTTTTGTTGTACTTTAGACATATATTTTCGAAATAACAAATGAATTTGAAGTTAAAACACGTGGTTCGAACATTGAAATTTGTGTAAAAGTCGAATAAAAGTAACTACGAGTGGGTTCGGAGTTCAATGATTAACCGGACATGAATAAAGTAATGACCTGCGGAAAATTCGAATAAGTGTAAAAAAGCTTAGGATGTTAGAATTCACTAATTTCCGTCACAATTCTTCAATACTGAAGTTTGAATCAATTGTCAATTGTAATGTATTCTCAATCTTATTCTTTCATGTTCTTTAATTCTATCATGGTGTAGTGTTTCATTGAATCTTAACTAACATGATGTCTTGATTCTCTTTTATTTATTTTAAAAAGGAGTTCTCAAATATATGATAAAAAAATGAGATAAAAAGGAAAATTGAAAACAATACGAAAAAGGTGTAAAAATAAAATTAAAAAAAAATAAAATTGGTGTAGGAACTCCTTAAAACGACATGGAGAATAAAGATTGAAGCTCTCTATTATTTTGTTTGACTTTAGTTTACTTGGAATATATATATATATATATATATATTAATTAGTAAGAAGTAAAATTGTTTAATTATTATTTTTAATAATCAATTGTTAAGAAGTAAAATATATATTATTATTTTTATATAATTAATTTTTTATATGATTATATTAATTTTTTATCTAAATATTTTTTGTATTTAATTAAATTTTACTTATTTATTAATCGAGACATATTTTCTTTTATAATATCAAAATAAATTTATAAATTAAATTCATTAAAGCAAGGTACACATGCGAAGCACGTATCCTAAACTAGTATCCATAGATATCCGTAATCTGACCAAAATAATATCCTTTGAGATAATTAGTTCGCATATATAAAAACATGCTTACATGCTCAAAGTAAATAAAATATACACAATAGAGATCATTTTGGTAACATGTTGATTCAATCTTCTCACTTGAACAAAAAGCACAAATAACATAATAAACTTTTATAAAACAAATCATGATAAAACAGAAAACTTGCCCAATTTTTATTTTTTTTAAAAAATACATTTGCAGAATATGCTTAAAAAATTGCATAGTAAAAGCGTCAGCCTTTCCAAAATAAAATTTATTGAACCATTATTTTAGTAATAAGAAAATTAAAACAAAAGTGATCACTTGGGGGTTTGGGCTGTAGGTGACAAAGAGTTTAAAATTAGGTGTAGGTGACACGTCTTAATAATTGAGTAGATGTGACAATTACTTTATTATGGATTAAGAAAGTTGGGTAAGTTTGAGAATAGCCCAAAAATTTTTAAATTTACACTTTGATGCAAATGTTTACCTAATATAACGGGAAACGGAGGAGAAAAAAGGCTTCTTGCTCTCTCTTCTCATCCATTTTTTTTCTCTCTCTTAGTATTTTTTGTTGTTTATTGTTGTTGCTGCTTTATTCATCATCTTCTGCTTCATTATCATCATCTTCTACTTCATTATCATCTTCATCTTCTTCTTGTTGACCATTGTCGTTGTTGTTGTTGTTATCGCTACTGTTGCTATTTGACCGATTTCTTAGGTTAAATTTTATTTTGTACATCACTTTCCACTTTGGCATTACTTCATAGGAGACTTTGGTAAGTCAAATTATATTTTTTAGTTGAATTTGTCATCTGGGTAACTGCTATTGTGTTGTTTTTCCAATCATGGATAGAACTCGATCATGAATCCAACATAAGATCCATCTGTTTAAACAGATAAATCATCTTTTGCAATAGATAAGACATCTGTTTCAATGGAAGACTGATATGTTAGATTCATGTGGCCGTAACATGAATAGAACAGATGGGTCATCTGTTGCAATAAATGATTTAATTGTTTAAACACATTAGTTATCTGGTGCAACGTGATAAATATCTGTTGCAATAGATTATTAACCTGTTGTAACAGAACCTAAACTCGATTCCAACAGACGTGTTGTCTGTTGTAACAGGGTAAATATCTATTGCAATAGATTATTAACCTGTTGCAACAGAACTCGAACTCGATTCCAGCAGATGGTAAATATTTGTTGCAACATATTAGTAACCTATTGCGATAGAACCTAACGTCAATTCTAAAAGATCGTCGTATGTTGCAATAGGTAAGTCATCTGTCGCAACAGGTTAATTATCTATTGCAACATGTCACTTATCTATTGACATCAACTTCAAAGGTGCCTTAGTACTATAATATCAATCCCAACAGATATATACTCTGTTGCAACATATGATTCACCTATTACAACAAATGACTCGTCTGTTGAAATCAGTTTTAGAAGCTTAACATGAATCCCAACAGGTGAGTAACCTATTACAACTGATTACACATCTGTTGGGATTCATTTACGGCTCTATGAAATCACTATTAACTTTTTTTAACAAATGACTTTATTTAGGTACCACTAATGGAAGGATCAATAACAATAAGGGTGAATTGTCATGGTCAATGGATCGAGAAGAACAATCGATATGTATGGCATTGGAACGAGGATAAAATGTTGGAGATGGTAGCTATGACAGTCCAAAGAGATGTTTCGTATGATGATTTTGTAAACTTAATCATCAGTTATTGTGGACTGAATTTTTAATCGAAAGTACTCGCCATCAACTACATGTACAACTCTTTTGAAAATCAGAGGGTACTGTCTTTCGAGATAACCGATCAGGTTCGATTGCGTGCTTATCTTAGTGATTCATCAAGACCGGTGTTAAGGGTGTACGTGGTTGAAAATACAAGAGAGAATGAGAACCAGAACATAGAATAAGAATAACAACAAGACATCTTTGATGATACGTTGGATGATCTAGACATCAATATTCTAGATGATGATCAAACACCTACGCCCATTGATGCGACCAATACGATGAGTAGTTCTTCTCAATCAAGATAGTCTGGAAATCTTCAAGACGACGGGACCAACTCTTTTATTGGAATGTCATTCATGGACAAGTATGAACTATCTACCGCTTTATTTAATTCTTTCTTACAAAAAGATTTTAGATTAAAGAAAGTGATTAATTCGAGCAGTGTCTTTTGCTTCAAATGTGCTAATCCGAACTGCAAATGATGGTTGAGAGCGGTGAAGTACACAAATTCTGATAGATTCATCGTTCATAAACATGAAAAACATCACATATGTAGTTCGAAGCACAACTCAAGCCAAAATTCTCACGCCATGGCAAAGGTCCTTGGTCAATATTTCAGGAGTAGTTTTCCCGAAGGCAAAGGCCCTTCAACAAGGGTTATGTCCAATCAACTTCTTACGGAATTAGGTGTCCTGGTCAGTTATTGAAAGATATATACATCCATGGGGATTGCCAAGGACTTGGTTAGGGAGGCACACGAGCGTAGGTATACAGTCCTCGAGGCCTACCGTTACATGATTGAGTCCACAAATCCTGGAAGTAAGACGACATTGCATATTGATGAAAATGAAAGGTTCAAGCACTCTTTTGTATTTTATGGTGATTGGATTCAAGGTTTTTGACATTCAAGAAAAGGTATAGCCGTCGACAGTACCTTCTTGAGGAGCAGGTATAATGGAGTTCTGCTAGCGGCGGTGCCGCAGGATGTGGAGAATCACATATTTCTTATGGATTTTTTTGACCAACTGTGAAGCTGTGTCAAAGATACCGAAGAGTTATGTTTTATTTCGGATAGGCATCCAAGTATTCCAAAGATGGGTTCAATTTTCTTCACTTTAGCTTACTTTGGTTGTTGCATCAGGCATCTTGGAGAGAACATTAGAACTAACTATCACAACGAATGAGTCATGACCCTTTTTTATAGAGCAGCTAAAGCATAGAGTAGAGAAAAGAATCATGACCCTTTTTTATAGAGCAACTAAAGCATGTAGTAGAGAGGAATTTTTAGATCATTTCAATCAAATAACGGATGTGAATCCCCAGGTAGCAGAATTTCTCGTACCTGTCAGTTTTTAGAGATAGAGCCAGGCATTATGTCTGACAGATAGGTACATTCTTATGAATTTAGTATCTTGTTTGAGTTACAAGTTCAATAACTATGATGTCGTACTAAGTGATTCTTTTGTATAGGTACAATATTATGACATCAAACATAGCTGAATCGGTGAATTCATTGTTTGGTGATGAAAGAGAATTTTCCATCAAGGCTATATTTGAAGTAATAAACAAGAAGTATGATCAATTTTTTAATGAAAGACGTGTGCAGTTCAAGGGCCCAAAAAGAACCCAAACTTTTATTGAAATCAAAAAATAATATCAACGAACGTCAATTTGGGGAATAGATTATTATCTCATAAAATATCATATTACAAATTCAGTATCATCGGTCATGGTGATGTTGCCACGGTCGATCTTCAAATAAGGTCTTGTACGTGCAGAGTTTTTTACTTGTACAAAATACTCTGTCCACATGCTATGGCAGTGGTTCGAGCTTAATATAGTCATAAATATGGACTGAAGTTTATGAGAACTCCTCTCAATATTATTCTGTGGAAAATATGAAATGACATATAATAGGCATATTACTCTGGTGCCTCCCGAAGAATCTTGAGTTGTTTCTGCAGAGCTTATGGGGAGATTAATACCTCCTCCATATATTGATCCAAGCATTATCAAACCGGGAAGAAAACCATATAAGTGTAGGCGTGGAGTTGGAGAATCATTTTCATCAAGAAGAAGCAAGTACTCCGTAAGTAAGCGTGTTGGCCACAAAAGAACTACATGCCCAGATCGTAATCCACCTTGATCGTTGTAATTTCCAAAACTTATGTTGTTATTTGTGGTGTAATTTTATATATTTAAATCATTGTTGTAAACATAATGTTATCATTTATTATATGTAAAATATCTTTTTTAATAACTTATGCATCAATAAAAAGAGGTAAAACATAAACTAAACAATACAACAGACCACAAATATTTTCAATAGATTACCTATCTGTGGCAACAAATGGACATTAGCTGGAAGAACACAACGCGGTTCCATAAAACTGGAATATTTTCCTCTAATAAATGATAAATTTGTCGCAACTGATGGATAATCTATTGACAGAAACCCAACCGATGACTAATCTATTCTAATATATGGTCCATTTGTTGAACGAACTCAAAAGCCAAAATTGCTATTGCTACTGGATTCAAAATTGCTCCTCACCTCCAACCGTCGACATGTTAACATGTATGTTTAGAATAAGAAATAGACAGAATCAAAATTGAATAAGAATTAAAAAGGCAAAGTCGACTAAAATTAAATTTTTCATTAAACAAAAAATAAAATACATTAGGTATAGATCCAATATAGAAAAATTAAAATACATACGCTAAAAGAAAAAATATATTCTAATTATTATTATTATTATCATCATCATCATCATTAATCATAGCCGGCCAATCAACTCGCAGCAGCAGGGCCCTCATCAGCCTCTGCATCGCTCTGAAAATCGTCGCTCTCACGCTGACCAACTCCCTCTGCAGGTCATTAACCTACCTCTAAAGTTCTCGTACCATGTCGTGCAGAATAGCAATGTCCCAAACAGGATCAGCCATATCTAGAACACATATGAATTGACAAATGTAAAGAAAAAAGTCCAAATATAATACAACATATACTATAAACTGATAGATTTAGACCGAAAAAAACTTACCTCAATGATAAAGGAATATGCTCTTTGAAGAGAATTGGTTGAAGATGTCACACGTAAAGAAAAAATACAAGAAATAAATAAAGTTTAGCAAAATGAAGATTAAGGAGGGACCTATTTATAGAGAATTGAATCTGGATGTGTAAGGACAAAAGGCACGTCTGCTAAGCTCCATTGTATTAATTACATTCAAATTGGTGGCATTTTGTTTTCTGTGAAAAGTTGTGACTTTTTCTTTTACATTAATCCTTATCACCTTTTCAAAATGGTTTTGAGACTTGATAACAACCGTTATTATTAAGTTGTTGCAACAGATCGTCTATCTGTCATGACAGATTTACCATCTATTACAACAGATTATCTGTATATGCAATAGATGAGACATCTGTTGCAATATATGTATTAATTATTGTGACAGATGGACCATCTTTTGGAAATATTTTGTTTTCTTCTAACTGTTGATTCATTAGTTGCAACAGATGGAGAATTTGATTCATCAGCTATTTTGAATGTGTTAGATAAAAAGTCACCACCACTACCTCTTTTTTAATAATCACCATATGTGTGCAGATGAATAAACACTACCTGGTCTGTCACAACAGATTTACCATCTGTTGCAACATAAATTATCTATTGCAACAGATGGACCATATGTTGGAGAAGATGTTTTGATTTCTTCCAACAACTGATTCATCAGTTACAACAGATGGAGATTTTGATTCATTAGTTGTTTTGAATGTGTTAAGATAAAAAATTCACGATTATTCACACCTCTTTTTTAATAGTCATCACATGCGTGCAGATGGATAAACAACACTGTCTTGATGGAGTAGGAAGAATAAGGTGCGGGCAATGGATCCACTTTTATGCATGAGAGTTATGTATTATTGATTAGACAAACACGCATAAAGTGCAATAATTTTGTGAATGCAGTTTTTTACCGATTAGAAACTGATCCTTCAAATAAGATCCTGCATTATACAGTTTAGTTTGATAGGTGTGAACTGATAAGGCCGAAGGATTCCAAAACGGTGGTGTCGATACCCTATTATAATTTCATGATGGTCTATGCTCATGATTTTGTGTCAAGTTTGGAGAAGGGTTCAAGTTTTTGGCGGCAATGTAAATATCCAATAATGATTGGACCGGTTTTAATGGCATAATAAACTTCTTGAAAGGCCTCTGAAACCTCGCACTACAGCAAACAATGATGAACCAATAGAAATTCTCCTGGTCCAAATTTATATGGATGGATTGCTGGAGAAAACTTTTATACAGCAGAAGGCACTTGGGAGAATACTTGTGCGGGAAGGGGGAGGTGGAGAAGGCCATATATCATCTCAGACCTTGTTTAAGAGGAAACATATGGAAGCAAGTAAGGAAATTCTAGTGAATTTGGCCAATGAAATTCACATGAGAAACGAAAAAACTGGATGAGCATCAAATATGGAAGTGTATCCAAATATAAAAATCCATCAGCCGATGAAAAAAAAATGGTCAACAGGGCTAGAGTTGGACACTTTGCTTGAGAATGCAACTAGTGAGCATCACCTCAATGAAGACTCTCACAAAGTGCAGGACCAGAACTTTAAGGAAGAACAGGAAATTGATATGATTGTCGGTCAGAATTAAAACCTGAACCAACAACTCCTGAATTAAAAATAAGGGAAGCCAACGCATTAATTTCTGAAGGCTAACTTACATGACATGCCTTCTATTTGTGGCTATGATCAGGTCAATGGTAGTAGAAATAAAAAATCTGAAGTTGGGAAGGTATAATGCCTTATTGTTTCCACTGCCTTTGACCTGACCAGATCCATAAACAAGAGGCATGGGACATAAGTTTAACTTGAGAAATTACCACCTTGGCTTAATCCCGTATTATTAATTCAGGAGTAGTTGGTTCAGGTTTCAATTCTGAATGACAATCTTACCACCTTATGAACTCACGAAGCTACTTACTTAGAGTTCTGGTCCTATATTTTATGGGTCTTCATTGAGGCCACACTCGCTAGTTGCAGTCTCTAGAAAAGTGACCAGCTCAAGTCCTCTTGATCATTCTTCTTTTTCTTAAAAGACTGATGGATTTTTATTTTTGGATACACTTTCAAATTCACAACTCATCTAGTTTTTTCATTTTTCATGTCAATTTTATTAGCCAATTTTGCTACACTTTCCTTCCTAGACTGTGTTTCCTCTTAAATAAGGTCAGAGATGATATATGGCCTTCTCAACCTCCCTTTTCCTGCACAGGTAGTCTCCCAAGCACCTACAGTTGTATAATAGTCTCCTCCAGTAACCTATCCATATAAATTTGGACCATGAGAATTTCTATTGGTTCCATCATTGTTTGCTGCAGTGCGAGGCTTCAGAGGCCTTTCAAGAAGTCCATTGAGCCATTAAAATCGGTCCAATTACTATTGGATATTTACACTACTGCCAAAAACTTGAACCCTTCCCCAAACTTGACACAAAAACATAAGCATAAACGATCATTACATTATAATAGGGTATCAACACCACCTACTTGGTCCCTCAGCCTTACTATTTCAAACCTAACAATCTTAACTGTAAAATGTCATATCTTATTTGAAAAATTAACGCCTAATAGGTAAAGAACAAACATTCACAAAATCATTATACTGGATGTGTGTTTTCATGATAGGTTGATCTATAATACATGCGTCCCACATATGAAGTGGTTCCATCTGCAAGCAGCTTATTCCTCCGAACACATCATTATTCTAGCCTTTAATGCTGGTCGAGCAAAAATAGATCCAATTTCACTTTCTTTTATCTACAAACAAGAGAAATATATTTGATGTCAAACAATATAAGAACAAAAAGAATATTAAAAAAGGGTAATACAAAATTAAGTGAATCAACAGATGACCAATCTGATGCAACAAATTACCCATCTGCTTAATCGATGAGGAACTGTTGCAACAGATGGATGACATATTGCAACAGATGGTTCATCTGTTAGAATAAATCAAACCAACCTTACTACATGTTTGATTTCTTCAAACAGTTGCTCTATCGTACAAAAGGGTAACACAAAATTGAGTGAATCAACAGATGACCAATCTGATGCAACAGATTACCCATCTGTTCAATCGATGATGCATTTTGCAACAGATATAAAAACAATGGTTCGTTCATTCAAGACTTAAAAGTCACCTTTCCTTCTATTTTCTAAATAAATAGAAAACTGGTAATGGGTAAATTGTTAATAGCAATAGATGTAAATATCTAATTTAAATGACATACAAAGAAGAAGATGAGATGGAAAGAGCAATAGTGAACCATACCTGTAACATAAAAAACTCAAAGGAATCAGGACATCCAGTTCAGTCGAGAAAAGATAATTATCGATTGAGATCTAAAAGGATCCTCATCCAAAAAAAGAGAAAAAAAAAGGACAAAGGGAAAGAAAGAGAATTGAGAATTAAGAAGAGTAATAGATGAGTTGAGTCTTACTTTTTGGCTGAAGGAGAGAGTATTCTTATAGATATGGGTTTTAAATAACTTTTGTTTTTTGAGGGGCACGGGGAGACGGTGACATTGAAAAGACTAGATAAGACAACTCACTTTGGAGATTTTTGATTTATCCAAGTAATATTTTTACCGCCTTAGTATTTTAACTTTTTAGCTCGGACAGGAAATACCTAAATTGCTTTAAAAAAACAAGGGTCTTAAAACATCTAAGTGCAAAAGATAACAACTTTTATTTGAAAATTTTCAAAGTTCGGTAATTTGTTGCAATAGATGACTTAATCTGTTTGATAATTTACAACAGATACGTAATATATTGCAACAGATGACTTAATCTATTTGATTAAATCCAACCGATTAGACATCTGTTGCAACAGGTTGAATATTTATTTTTATCAAATTTCGATTAATTTCATATGTTAGACTAATACCTTAATTGATTAATCTAGGATCAGGGGTGAGTTCTCATAGGATTAACTATAAATTCAATTTAGTTTTTTGATAATTGCATATGAGATGGTATTACATTCCTCCCGACTAGAGTCGTCGATCGATCACTCTGAGCTAAACTGATTCTTACTACCTCATATGTTTAACTAATACCATAATTCATTAATCTAGGACTAGGGGTGAGTTTTTATAGTGTCAACTATAACAGATGGCAACACCTATTTGATAATTTACAATAAATGGATAATCTGTTGTGACATATGACTCAATTCATTTGATAATTTACAATAGATAGATAATCTGTCGCAACAGATGACATGATTTGTTTGATTATTTACAACAGATGAGTAATCTATTGCAACAAATGACATAATCTGTTTGATAACTTACAACAAATCGTTAATCTGTTGCAACATATTGAACATTAATTTTTATACAATTTCAATTAATTTCACATGTTATACTAATACCTTAATTGATTAATCTAAGACCAGGGGTGAGTGCTCATAGGGCCAACTACAACTTTAATTGAGTCTTTTGGCAATTGAATGATGAGACGATATTGTGTTCCTCCGGACTAGAGCCATCATTCGATCACTCTGAGTTGAACCATTTCTTATTACCTCATATGTTATACTAATACCTTAATTGATTAATCTAGGACCAGGGGTGAGTTCTTATAGGATCAGCTACAACTTTAATTGAGTCTTTTGGAAATTACATATGAGACGGTATTGTGTTTCTTCCGGACAGAGTCATCGATAGATCACTCTGAGATGAACCAATTCTTACTACCTCATATGTTCAACTAATACCTTAATTGATTAATCTATGACTAGGGGTGAGTTTTCATAGTGTCAACTACAATAGATGGCAGTGCCTATTTGATAATTTATAATAGATGGGTAATCTATTGTAATATATGACTCAATCCATTTAATAATTTACAACAGATGGATAATCTTTTGCAATAGATGACATGATCTGTTTGATTATTTACAATAGATGAGTAATCTGTTGCAACAAATGACTTAATATGTTTGATAACTTACAAGAGATAGTTAATCTGTTACAACATATTGAATATTTATTTTTATACAATTTTAATTAATTTCACATGTTAGACTAATACCTTAATTAATTAATCTAGGACCAAGGGTGAGTTCTCATAGGGTCAACTACAACTTCAATTGAGTTTTTCAAAAATTGCATGATGAGATGGTATTGCATTCCTCCTGACCAGAGTTGTCGATCAATCACTCTAAGATGAACCAATTCTTATTACCTCATATGTTAGACTAATACCTTAATTAATTAATCTAGGACTAGGGGTGAGTTCTCATAGGGTCAACTACAACTTTAATTGAGATTTTTGAAAATTGCACGATAAGACGGTAATCTATCGCAACAAATTACTTAATTTGTTTGATAATTTACAAAGATGCGTATCTGATGCAACAAGTTAAATATTCATTTTTATACAATTTTCAATTGAGTTCATATACCTAAATTAATTAATCTAGGACCAGGGGTAAGAGTTCATAGGGTCAATTACAACTTTAATTGAGTATTTTGGCAATTGCATGATGAGAGGGTTAAAAATTATGCATATCTTTTATAATTTTAAAAAATAATTAAGATCAATTCAGACCAAATTAATATTTTCAAAACTTGTCATTCTTTTTTAAAATACAAATCAACTCATACAAATCATCCATTTGCGAGAAAAATGTTTCATCATTTCAAATCTCAATTTCTCGCTCTTTTCTCTTTCTCACTCAATTATATAGTACAGATAACAACTACTCAACAAATTGCTCTACCCTTCACAATAGATTGATTTTCTTCTTATTTTCGACCACATAGGTGTTATTTTCAACTTCATTCTTGCCTGTATCAGTCATTTTCTCTATCTTCATAGGTAACAGAGTTTGAGAAGAGTTCTATATTTTGTTATTTTTTTCTAAAAATAAGGTTTTTTAAGTTAATGATGAAAAAGAAAACTTTTAATTGTATTATCTACGAGAATGGATTTATAATTCTTAAGTTTTGATGGTAAAATCATAGGAAAAACTTGAGAAAACCCTAGTTTCTATCGTAGTATTCTGTTGACTGTCGTGGTATTATTAGATGGTATTTGTGGTGGTGGTGGTGGTCATCGTCATCGTCATCATCTTTATGATGTCACTGGTGGTGGCTATTGGTGGCATTCGTTGGTGGTGTTTGTGGTGGTTGTCGGTGGTGTTGGTATTCATGGTGTTTATGGAATTAGTTGGTGGTATTTGTGGTGGTGATGGCTATTGGTGATACAAGCATGAAGAGCACCAAGAGCACAAGATATTATCCAAGGTTTAAGCTTCGGAATTGGCAAGCAATTGAAGTCCTTTTTGGAGCATTTTGAAGCCTTGTTCAAGAGAAGAAAGGAAGAGAACTTATACACTCAATAGGTTCCACAAGTAAAGTGCATTGAATACATTTTTCACTCCAAAGTAACACTCAAGAGGCGCCCCAATTCCCTCCCTCATTAAGGGTGTTTTTGACATTTACTATGTAATAGTATAAATAGATATTTTATTTTCCATTCTCATTAGTTTTTGAAGAATATTGAAAGATTACTCTCTAGAGTGTAGTTCTTAGTCTTATTTTAGTTTAGAAACCAAAACTTGATTGTTTTAATGCAATTGAATGGATTTTCATTTGTGTTGAACATTTGGCAAGAAAGGTGTGATTGATGGAGTGTGAATTCCTTTGGTTCACCTAAGAGTGAGGTTTGATCTTACATTGGTTAGGTGATACACCTTCTTGTGCTTATCATTGGTGGAAGTGAGGGTCTCTCTATCTATCTTTACATATATGCAATCTCCTTCTTCATTCCCTTTCTATGTGTGGTTTTCTTTGTCTTATGGTTACTGATTTTTGTTCATTGAACCCTTAATTTCGGTTTTTAGGTTGAGATCTTGTATCATTTGGTATCAGAGCCTTGTTTAGGTTTGTTCCCACAACTCTAATCCTTGGTTTTAGTGTCTTTATTAAGAAAATTCACAAAAAGGGAGTCAAATCCAAGAAAAAAATACAAAAAAATGGTGTCTAGTGTTGGCTTATTGTAGATCCAAAATTATAACCTTAGATCTACACATTTTTACTTTGATTTGGAAGTTTCTTGTGTTATTTTCTTGCTCTCTAACACCTAGGGAGTCTAGATCTACACTTGGAACAAGATTTGGTTGATTTTGAGCTAAGACCTCCATGGATAAGGCATTTTGAAGCTTTTAAGCTCTAGATCCATGTGGTCTTTACCTTTGGACGTTGGTTATTTCTTATTTTTATATATTTGAGTTCACCTTGGCCTATGGAACCTAGATCTACAAGAAAATCCGGATTTAAAGTTCATTTGGTTAGGGGTCAAACTTTGGTCAACTCTTAAATATTCATCTTGTTCTTCCATATTCACCAAGTCTTGATAAGGAAGAATATTCAAAGAGTTTGTTTGATCCAAAAAGGGAGAATAAAGAGAGTGTACTTGGTGTTTGTGAAGGAATATTCCTTGGTATAGTCATATTCATCCAAAGAAAGAAGAGACAAAGGAATAATCAAAGTACAAAATCAAGTACAATCCAAGTACAAAAGGGGGGTCCGTTGTTTTTGAATTTCAATAGGAGGCTAAAAAGGGCTCCAAAACTAGTTATTTCCCCCTCAAATTATCATTCTTCTTCTCCAAAAGAGGTTCTAGGCCGAGACTTGGGATTGAAAATTTTGAAAACTCAATGTCCAATCATTAAATGCCACATCATCATTAGCTAAACGGCCAAATTGAGTTCCTAGTTTGATATTGTAGTTTCTAATTTTTTATTCTAGTTTCTTTTAAGCTAATTCAAACACTAATTATCAAGCTAGTAAGTTTCAACTAGATTGGTAATTAGTCTAGAGTTTGTTTAAGTCGTGTCTTCGGTTTTGTATGATTTTCTCATTTTTAAAGTCGTAGTGTTTTGTTGGCTCAAGTTTGTACACCACTTTATTTGAGTCATTTCAAACAAAGATTGATTCCGTATCAAAGATTATTCACCACTCAATTCACTTACCAAGTATTTCCAAGTATTCAACACTTGTGAGACCAAGTATGAGGTAAGATCAGAGTGTAAGTGTGTGAGGTTATTTGAACTAACTTGTTTGTTGTTTTGTAGGTGTCTTAGGTACCTTGCAATAGAAGGAACAACATCATCCACCCTGAATAATTATGGTATTTATACTACCTCAGATCCTTTTGAAAATTTCCATCGGAACCTTGAAAGTCTACGCCAATTGATTATTCAAGCATGTCATCAAAGCCGAATCACCATTAACCAAGATACTAGCATTTTACCTATTATCAATTCTCCTTGTGTGCAATTTCAAGATAATATACTTCCACTGGAGGATTCAAGGAGAGTTCCTCAAGAACACATGATTGATGATCAAATGGAGCTCTTGGCTAAGAATTCAAACTTTGGGAAAAATGACAAAAAGGTGATGCAAGGAAGAATTCTTGACAAGCTCCCTTGTAATAAGAGCTTCCCAAAGGAACAAATAGGCTGCCATGATCCAAACTTAGGTGAAGTCCATACCTCATGTGAGATAAAAGGTAACAATGCTATCTCCTACACTCTTATAAACTTAGAATGTCGTGATGTGGCTAGTAGTAGCCAAGTGGATGTAGTTGATGGTTTTCTTGGAGGAGAATCACATGAGTCTTTCCTTTGTGATATTCTTGGTATTTCTAGATTGCATGAAGACCAAATTCTTATTGTAAGTTTGCAAGCACTAGTTTATCTTATAGATGACAAAATTGATTCTTTTCATAAGAATGATTTGTATCCATCTAGTGCTTGCACTTATATCTTGAATAAGGTTCCATTACCAAGTGATAAGAGTATTCACACACTAGTTGACCCTTATGAAAACCAAGGTGAGTCTACATTGGTATGTGAGTTGCCAACAACTAGTGAGGATGGAATAATGATCAACCTACTCACAAATGTAGTCCACTACTTGAGCATATTTATGGTGTGTTTGATAAGTCTTAAGTTAGTAATAATGTTGATAGATTTGATCATGGTATCAGAGATGATATTTTGAGCATATTGTATGATGAAAGCCATATTGATAACTTTGCTCAAAGAAACCAAGAAAAGGCACAATCGGGTAAAGATGACCTTGAATTGCTTGAATATTTAGGAAGCCCGAATTGTGATTGGTCTTGTGAAAATGTTTTTGTGTGTGATCCCTTTGCTGTTCATGGTGATTTATATCTATGTGGGGATTACTCTCTTAAATTACAAAGTGGTGCATGCTTTGAAATTCCATCTACTTCTTCTTGGTGTGTTTCCTATGTTGAGCATCCTAGTAGTGATGAACTTGGAACTAGTGAGTACTTTCATAAGGGTACCAAAGTTGAAGTTGATTTTTGTGACACATTTCCCCACTCTCTATTTGCCTTTTATGATGTGTATGCTATTGTAGAGAGTATGTCTTTTAGATTGGGTGAAGCCTATGGGGAAAAAGAGTGTTGTCTAAATCTATGTCTAAGACCACTCTTTCCATTTGACCCCGATACAAAATATGGATATGATGATGTTGGCACAACCACCTTGTTTCTTGGTCTATATGACAAGCAAAGTATTATTATTGAAAACCCGAAGGCAAAAGTGTTATTGTCGTCTTGGGATAATGCTTCTAAATGTGCATCCTTGCTTGACACACTTATGCTTGAATTAAGTGAATCCCAACTTATGGATGCCAAGTTGATATTTTACTTGATGGGAAGAAGTCATATGTGCTTAATTGATTTAATTCCATCCTTGTATGCCTTATTTGCTATATCCTTTGGACCAAGTGACCCTCTTGTAGATGATAGCACCTTGGGTGATGTCTTCACACATGATTCCTTCATATACTACCTCTTTGTCTATGATGATAACCATGTAAATTTTGAATTGGTATTATGTAGAGGTAGTAAGTTTGGTGGCTGGTTTCCTTGCTTAAATGATGATGATTATAAGTTTGGTAGCCTAGTGAAAGGAGTGGGTCACCTCGGATTAACCCCTTGTCTTCTACTCCCATTTGACCCCAGAATACTTTTGAGTTATGGAAGGTGTAGTTTTAGTTCATGCTCAATTCCTTTTGATGTTTATGCCATCCACTTCTCTATACCCTCTTATGCAAAGCTTTTCATGTCAAATTTTATAGATATGTGGGTTTATGTCAAGAGTGAGCAACCATGCGTTGATGATATGAGTGTGGTACTAATACTAACCCTCCTACTACGAGGATTGTGTACTTGTTTTGCTCTCTCTTTGGTTTTACAAGATCAAAATTTAAGGACAAATTCCTCTCAAGATGGAGAGGATGATACAAGCATGAGGAGCACCAAGAGCACAAGATATTGTCCAAGGTTCAAGCTTCAAAATTGGCAAGCAATTAAAGTCCTTTTTGAAGCATTTTGAAGCCTTTTTCAAGAGAAGAAAGGAGGAGAACTTATACACTCAATAGGCGCCTCAAGTGAAGGGAATTGAAGACATTTTTCACTCCAAAGTATCACTCAAGAGGCTCCCCAATGCCCTCCCTCATTAAGGGTGTTTTTGACATTTACTATGTAATAGTATAAATAGATATTTTATCTTCCATTCTCATTTGTTTTTGAAGAATATTGAAATATTACTGTTTAAAGTGTAGTTCTTAGTTTTTTTTTAGTGTAGAAACCATAACTTGAGTGTTTTAATGCAACTGAATGGATTTTCTTTTGTGTTGAACATTTGGCAAGAAAGGTATGATTGAGGAAGTGTGAATTCCTTTGGTTCACCTAAGGGTGAGGTTTGATCTTACATTGATGAGTTGTGTTTGAAGGTTTGATACACCTTCTTGTGCTAATCATTGGTGGAAGTGAGGGTCTCTCTATCTATCTTTACATTTATGCAATCTTCTTCTTCATCCCCTTTCTATGTGTGGTTTTCTTTGTCTTGTGGTTGCTGATTTTTGTTCATTGAGTCCTTAACTTTGGTTTTTAGGTTTAGATCTTGTATTAGTTGGTGTGTCATTGTTGGTGGTATTTGTAATTTATTTTTTAAAATTTATGCATACATCAATTGTAATGTAATTTTTGTTTTTCTATTGTTTATAGGTAAAGCATGTCTCTCAAAAGAAAAGAAAGTAAAAGTGGATCAACATCTGACCACCCAAAAAAAGACTACAGTACAGAGGGATTTGGAGAAGCTTCCTGAACAATCTGAGTCAGTGAAAAGTGAAGCTGAGGAGAGATATGAAAATAATGTTGAGGGATATGGACAAAGGTATGTAGATGGTGATGAAAGAAATAAAAGGGAAAGAGAGGAGAAATTAAAGAGTGAGAAAGAGAAAGAGGATGATCATCAACATGATGATAATGGATCACCAATGGGGCGTGAATTAATATCTACATCTTAGTATGATCCTGTCAAAACTTTTAGTATTGACAAGTTTCAAGTTGCGATACCGATAATTGACCAAAAAGCAGAAGAAGAACTAACTGGTGAAATTGTACTTAAATGTCAAATGGAGAGTAAACTTATTTATTTTAGGAAAATTATGAAGGACAAAAACATAGACGGACTTTTTAAGAAGAGATGCTTTGGATTCTTTCTTGAGCTGCCTGATTCCCCTGCCCATTTCTATATGAGGATGGTATATGGTCTTCTCAAGCGCAGGATCAAGAATGTGCCCATTTCTAACGTCACTTGCCCAAAAAATATTATGTACAAACCAAACCAAGCACAATGATTGGTTATGCTTCTTTGAAAGTCCTTTACCTTTCAACGCTTCTATCAAATTTTTGATTTTGAAGCTTGGACCAACAATGGACACCAGGTCATCATGATCACATGACTTGACTTTGCCTTTTTTGGGTGTGCGGGGTGCTTTTTTGGGTTAGAATAGGTATGACTTGAGAAGGAGGATAATATTTTAGTCTAGTAACTATGTCAAACTCCTTCCAACCAAAACAAACAAGCATGCCACCATAATTTATCCATATCTCATCTATCTTATCTTTGTTTTCATAAATAAACCTACGCTTGAGAAGTTTATATACCATTTTCATTTGGAAACGAGCATTGTTGTCCTCTGAAAAATCTAGATATTTTCCAAAGCAACTATCTCTGAAATAACATCCAATTTTTGTTCTCGAAGTATTTTTTGAAGGCGTTGAAAGATTTTCCCATGGCTTCCTTAACCACGAAATCACCTGTTAAATCTGTGGCACCATCATACTACATTCTCACAAGATAACGATCAATGCTGAATGTTTTGACCAACTCTTCAGCGGAAGTGCTATTAGCATTTGGATCATCTCTTTTGAAACATTCCTCTTCCTTATGTTCATCATATTCTTCTCCTAATTGAGATAACGCTTGTAAAGCTAGCTCATAGAGTGGTGGATGTAGCCTAGCTGCTTCACTTGTTCCTTTACTTGGACTTTATTCCGATTCTGTTCTTTTGGGAGCCATATTATCTAAAATTAACAGGAACATAAAAAGATATATTATAGTTGATTAATGCATTATTAAAAAGAATAACAGTAAATCTAACAAGCAAAACGGTAAAATAACAGCTCCAACAGATCACTTATTTGTTGCACTAGGTAATATATTGTTGCAGCATAAAACAAACTTGTTGCAGCGGATGAGCAATCTATTGCAATAATATAAAATGTATCACTCATCTTTTAATATAGATGAATGGTTTGTGCAATAGATCACACATTGTTGCAACATATGAGTGATCTGTTGGAATAGTTAAACAACCTATTGCAACGAATGAGTAATCTATTGCAAAAATATAAAATATATCACATATCTGTTGCAATATCATCTGTTGCAATATATGAGTGATCTGTTAGAGCAATTAAATAACCTGTAGCAACGGCTGAGTA
Organism: Capsicum annuum; assembly: GCF_002878395.1. Taxonomy (NCBI): domain Eukaryota; kingdom Viridiplantae; phylum Streptophyta; class Magnoliopsida; order Solanales; family Solanaceae; genus Capsicum; species Capsicum annuum. The sequence goes on along the minus strand of NC_061111.1, from coordinate 225,421,856 downwards.
ATCTATCGAGATAATACAAAATATATCACTCATATGTTGAGAAAGATGAATGGTCAGTGAAATAGATCACACATCTGTTGCAACATATGAGTATCTATCAAAACAGTTAACTAACCTGAAGCAACGGCTGAGTAATCTATTGTGACTATACAAAATATATCACTCATCCATTGAGAAAGAGGAATGGTTTGTGCAACAGGTCACACATCTATTGCAACACATGAGTAATCTGTTGGAACAGTTATCAACGGTCAATATTGTTTAAATTTTTCCAACATAGGGTCGTCTATCACGACAGATGAATGATCAGTTGGAAAAATCAAGTCTTGAACATGTCCTATTGGAAGAGTTGATAGGATTTTATCCAACAGGAGGTTCATATATTGCATCAGATCATTAATTCGATGGTTCTTCCATTGGATCAGATGGTTAATCGGTTGCATTAGATTTTTATCTGATGCTTAATTTATTACAATATATGGTTAATCTATTGTATTAGATAGTTAAACTGTTGCATCATATTCTAAATATGTTACATTAGATGATTAATCTATTGCATCAAAATTGTAATCTGATGGTTCCTCTGGTGCATCGGATGGTTGATCTGTTGTATCATATGACAAATCTGTTGCATCAGATGGTTAATATATTGCACCAGATGGATAATCTGTTAGAGAAACTAAAAAATAGTAGCATGATTTCGTTCAACAGAAAAACAGCAATATCACTATTTCTACCAAGAATAAGAACAGAACAAATCAACCCAAATCATTGTTTTATTTTTATAAACACAAACAACAAAAATCAAACTTCAAAAAAATAAAACAAACAACAAAAAATTATTATTCACTTGAAATGAGAAGACATACCAGAAATTAGGGTTTTATTCAAACATTTCAAATTAAAGCAACAAATATTGAAATTGTTAACCAATACTATAAGAGAAGTTGGCTTAAGTTTCTCATTTTAGTCAAAACTAAAAAGGCCATAAATTTTTACCTGTGAAAGACGAAAAGGAATAATGATGAATTTGAAGTTGTTGTGGACGGAAAGAAAGAATATCACATCGATTGAAGGTTGACGAATTCAAAGTTGTTGTGGCCGGAGAGCAAGGCTCTCACATCGATTGAAGGTTAAAGTCGAAAAAGAACTCAAAGCACAACTATTTGTCATCAGATATTGAAGTCACCGAGGATTGAAAGGAGAAATTTACAGAACTTTTAGTTGAAAAAGAGTTGAGAGAAGCTGTCGAGAGAGAGAGGAAAGAGACTGGTTGATTTAGATTGAAGAGGGGAACTCAAAGCCCAACTATTTGTCATTGAAGGTTAAAGTCGCTGAGGATTGAAAGGATAAATTTACAGAACTATTTGTTGGGAGAGAGTTGAGAGAAGCTGTCGAAAGAGAGGAGAGAAACTGGTTGATTTGGATTGAAGAGGGTGTGGGTTGGGTTGATTTATATTTTTGATAAGATTAGAAAGTTATGAAAATATTAATCAAGTCCACAATTAACTTAATCAAGTTTCCTAATGATGTTTGACCCTTTAAGTTGGTCAACGTCACCAATCCTTCATTCAAGACTTAAAAGACACCTTTCCTTCAATTTTCTCTGGTCACTTTCTTCCCAAAAGTTGAAACAAAAAAAGACAATCACCTTTCCCCTTTCTTCGTATATTATTACTGCTATATAAAAGGGAGGATCTCTCTTTTAGGTAGTCCTACAAACTTTTTAATGCAATTAAATAACAATATATATTTACTTATTTTCCATACATATCCTTACATTTGTACTTATTTATTATTTTATAATATTTTTATTTGAGACTTTGTAATTGAACTATACATAGTATTCTTTTTTTTTAATAAATCTCTTTTTGTTCCTTATTAGATTACTTGTTCTTTTTTACTTATTTCTTATATTAAAAAATAATTATGTTTCTTTCATATTTACTTTAGTAAATAACGAAAGATTTATAACTTTTTTCACATTATTAATATTATTATTACTATTATTATTACTATCACTATTATTATTGCTGCTATTATTATTATCAAGTAATTTAGTAAAGTATGAATAGCTAAATTTAAATTTTTAAAACATAATTAATAAAGATAATTTCATATATTTTATCCTTAATATATTAAGTTCTTAAGTTATTTGTCAAGTCAAAGAAACAAGTAAAAAAGGAATTGAGAGAATACCCCTCTTTTTTTCATTTTGCTTGACCCTTGTACTAAAAATAATATTCTCTTGAGAGAATACTCTTTTATCTTCTTTTTTTTTCATTTTTCTTGACCCTTGTACTAAAAATAAAATTTTTTGTTTGCTTATTATTTTAGCAAATAAAGAAAGATTTAGTATTTTCTTTCAATATTACTCTTATCATTAAGTAACTATACAACATAATAGTTGTCAATCATATACTTTCAAATCATAAGTATCGAGATAAATAAACAAACTCCTATTAAACAGCTTCTTATTAATAGGAGTACCAAATCAACAAATGTAAAATAAAATGAAATAGATAGAATGTATATTTATTTTTTTACATTCTAATAAAATTTGTGCAACTTTAAAGTTATAGTCTCATTTTCAATCAGAGCATTTATTATTTTTTTAATAATACTTATTCCCTTTTTGAGTGTATTTGGTACAATCATTTTTTCAATTAAAAACATTACTTTAAAAATATATTTTAAAAAAATTAGTGCATTTCTTTCTTATTTTCTTATACTCGGTATGTAAGTAAAATATTATTTAAAAATTATTTTTGTATAATTTAGATAAGTATTATGAGAGATGAGGTTGGAGTGGTAGGGATGGGAGCTATTGTGGGGTGAAAACAAGGTGTATTGAAGAGCGAAGAGCTCAATGAATGTGAAATGTAAAATATAATTTTTCTACTTTCACAAAGTCATTTTTATAAGTCTGAAAAGATTTATCTTCTAGAGAAAATATTTTTTCCAACAATCTATCAAATATGATTTTTGTAAAAACATGCTGAACACATCACTTATTTATTTTAAGTTAAATTTTATGTCTATTCATATTTGCTAATTATCCTTCATACTTTCTTTTTTCATAAATAAAGTTCTTTAAAAGTTATCCAAGTATAACGAAAAGACTTTAATAATCATAGTAGTTTACCAGTCATAATCAACATATCACTAAATTAAATTAATTATGTAATAGAAAAATGTGATTTAAATTATATTTTTTAAAATTAAATTTTCTATTCTTTATCATGAGATTGGGTTTGGACTTAGCACAAGCCTTATGCAACTAATATTATATAAGGGACAATAAAAGTTTGGTAATCCTCACATTTAAATTCATGGTATAAAAGTCTTATATGTGGCATTTCTTTGTCATAATTCTCATTTTAAGATTTTCAGCATGAACCTTTGTAATTGGTTGAATTTCTTTTTGGTTTTATTAAATTATTTTTTTCTTATCTTAAAATATTTGTTTTATTTCACTTTTGAGAATCAAATTTTATGAACTTTAATCAATGTTTTTAAGAAAAGAATTTTATTATGTTGTATAAACATTGCAATTTATGATATTTGTTTTTCATATAGTTTTTAATATCCAATTTCTAATTTTATTGAATTAATATAACACAGTTTAGCTCAAAAATAAGACAAATTGTCTTTTGAAAAATAAAAAGATAAAATTTGAACAACTTTTGAAGACAATCTTTTTTTACCACTAAATCATAGAGGATCTTGAGATTTTGGTAGTCCTCGCAAGTTTTTTTTTTTTGATATTTCTATTTTCTAATGAAATGAAATTACTACACACGATAATTAATAGTATTTTTCAGTACATATTTTTATTTTCGCCTTTATTTTTTTTGTTAAGATCATTCCACTTAGATTTTTATAATTGATTTCTTCTTGCCACATGTTAGATTACTATTTAACTAAAACTCCTTTAATTTTAAATCAACAATATTCAAGCTAACTTTTCCTACAAAATTAGAGTTTTCAATGATTTCAACTGCAACCTCATAGTTCTTTTTGAAATTATAGTACAGTAAATAATATCTTGTATTTATTATTTCTTGTAGTGAACATGATAAAGTATAAACAAGTGTAAATAAATTACTCTCTCTCCCTTTTCACATACATAAGAAACACGCATATACATAGCTTCCTATGTATATGTGAAATTTTTACTACCGTTAAAAAAGGAAGTAACGTATTCCCTTCCTTTAAGGACGTTATTAAGTCAACTAATTAATTAAGTGGATTAATGCTTCCTTAATTCATGTAACAGCTTCTAAATTTCAAATTTTGAATTAATCAAATACTTTAAAAAATAAATCATACAAAAATCTCACACCATAAAATAAATCAAAAAACTGATTTCTTTATCACTCTGAAGAAAAAAACTTCAATTGGAATTCTGTAAGATGAATATTGTTATTCTTTTGAGGCACTCTGGTCAATGGAGAACCGAAACAGAATATGTAAATTATAAAAGTGAAGGGATCATTGTTGCTGGATCGATAAGTTACTTGAGGTTGATTTCTTCAATTGCTAATGAATTAAACATTGATGAAGTGCGAAAAAATATTGATGTACGTTATTTAGTAGACGGGATGAATCACCTTTTCATATCTGTAATGACAATGGAGTTCGGTTGTATGTCGAGTTGAAAAAAGCTCAACTAGCCTTCATTATGTATCCGTTGTGCATATCAACGATTGATAAATCTTCAAATGACATACAGTTTGATAGAAATATAGGAGTTGTTATTTGCGAGGAGGGTATTGAATAAGATGCTAGGCTCTTGCTGTTACAGAGACGCATAATCAATATGCATTGTATATTCCTGAGTTCGAGGTTGATAATTTGATCTGTGATAGTAAGAGTATCAATGTGAAGCTGAAACAGATGTATAAGGATAAAAAGACGCTAGTTTCAGTGATGGCAAAATATGTTGTGACACATTGATTCAATTGCAGAGCAAAACGTTCTGACAAAAAAGGTAATACGTTTATTTTATTATGTTAAAAAAGTTTTGTTGTAAACTGTATAGATTATGTTTTTAGGATTAGAAAATTTGTGAAGCATATATTGTTGTCCTGTTTTGTTAGTGATGTTGATATTTTTTATGGTTAGAATTTGGTGTGATTAGATTCTACAATTGTATTGTTACTTGAATTAACTGATTGTCAATTAACATACCTTGCAAATTATTTGTATATGTTAGTGTAGTGTAGTAGTAATAGAGCATTATAAAAATAATTTTTCAGAAGGTAAAGTAATTTTTAGGCTGTAACATATACATATGACTTTGTATGTATACGTTTTACTTAATTGTTGCATGTTCTTATCAAGTATTTTTTTGGGTTTCTACCTTACCATAATTTTGTTATTATATCATTATTGTCCCTTTTTTGTTTCAAAATCATCTATCTGAAGTACTAAATTAACAACATAGTACTTTGTGTTTGTATATGTTAGTGTAGTGTAGTAGTAACAGAGTATTGTAAAAATGATTTTCCAGAAGGTAAGGTATTTTTTAGGTTGTAACATATACATGACTTCGTATGTATATGTTTTACTTAGAAACAGTTTCAAAAACATTATTTTTTATATTCATAACCACTTCATATGTATATGTTGTATATGTTTTTTATTTTTTCAAAGTAGTTCTAATTAGTAACATGAAATTCTTAAAACACATATACATTAATACAAATACTTATAATATTGTATGTTAATGCACATTGCAGCTATGTTCTCTGATCTTACCACGAGGATTGTAAATGGATGCTGGAAGCATCTAGCTATAAAAAACAGATGTTTTTATCATCATGAGATTTAACCCAGAACATTCGTGCAGTTTGAGTGATAGGGTACTGAAGAATATTTTGGAAACTACCGCTTTTGTGTGTGAATTCACGGCTCCTAAGTTAACTACAAGAGAAAGCACACCCCATCATACATAATGGAAGAAATAAAAGATGTACATGGGGTTGATATAAATTATATGAAGGCATGGTATGCAAAGGAGTGTGTCATAGTGATGCTTAGGGGTGGTTCGGCTGATGGTTATAGGTAGATGCCGAGATACGTGTATATGTTGAATAATTTGTATCCCAATTCACACATTGCAATGCATAAGTCATGGGATGATTGATTCATGTATCTTTTTATAGCGTTGCATCCAATGATAAGGGTTCTGAGTTTTGCAGACCCGTTGTAGTTGTTGATGGTGCGCATTTAAGTGGACCATATCAAGGGACTTTCCTCTCAGCAAGTACACTAGATGGTGCAGGTAAGGGTATTTCATTTTTTAAATTCTTTAGGGTTTTTTTTTTGATAAAAAATTGTTACTGTATAAGAAAAGATTTTTGATAATTTATTAATATTTAAAATATTTATGTTGACGTTTATTAATATATTTTTTCCGTAACCTAGGATGTATATTACCACTTGCTTACAGGGTTGTTGATACAGAGAGTGACAGCTTATGGTCATCGTTTTTCAACCAGTTCAAAGTTGCTTTTGGAGAAAGAGACAATATGTGTGTTGTCTCTGATAGGAACGAAAGCATTATCAAAGCAGTTATGTTATAGATCCAAATGTCCCACACCTTGCATGCATTTGGCATCTCTGAAAAAATGTTTGTGGTTACTTTTGAAAGAGCAAAGAAAGTATTGGTGATTTGTATTATTCAATATCTAAGGCTTATAGGAAAGACGATTTTGACTACCTAATGGGAAAGATTGAAAAAGCTGATCCGAGAGTGAAAAAATATCTATAAGAAGCTGGCTATGAAAAGTGAAGTAAGTGTCATTCACCGGTAAACAGAGGTCGGATGATGACTTCGAATATTGTTGAGTGTATAAATAGGTGTTTGGTGAAGGCTCAAAAATTATCAGTAAATGGATTCTTAGAAGAGGTACGAAAGTTATTTGGATCTTGAAACTGTAAAAACAGTGAGATTTCTTCATATACAAGTACGACTTTGGGTCGTAGATTTGATGACATTTTAACTCTCAATGGTGTGAAAGCTTTGAGGATGACGGTATGTAAGAATTATCTGAATTTTTACTATGCATTTATATGTATTATTTTATTCACTGTTAAACTTTAAAAAAAAATTCATAGGAAGTTTAATATTTGAACTTTTTATTTTGTTCAAGTGAAGGCGTCCTCGCCCTACATATACTAAGTTTATGAATCTGGACGAAGATATATTATCGACCTTGAAAGTGACTCTTGTAACTGTGGGAGGTTCCAAATAGATCAAACACCTTGTCCTCATGCTATTGTCGTGTTGAAGTGTAAAAATGTAAAAGATATTGGTCCATATTGTTCAGAATACTACAAACCAGTAACTTTGGTGAAGACGTATGAAGTTTCAATCATTCCAATGCTAGATAAGAAAGACTGGGATGTTTCTAATAGTGTAGATGAGAAAAAAGTTATTCCCCCGATATACAAAAGACTTTCAGGAAGACCGAAGAAAGAGAGGAAGAAAAAATTCAGTGAAACACTTTCATCAAGCACAAATCGTTGCGGACGTTGCGGACAAGAAGGACACAATAGGCGTTCCTGCAATTTCTTCCCAAAGGATGATGTTAACATGTTTATCAGGGATATGTATATAAGGTGTAAAATATGTACAACGTATTTGGTATGGTATGCGCCAATATATAATATAATTATGTATGTTATCCAACTTACAAAACCTTTGATATTGCCTTTAACTTATATATGTATATTACAAATATATTTTTATGTATATATAGGTGCAATATATATACACTTAACCTTTAATTATAGACTTTAACCAGCTATGTATATAATTTAATAAACATATATTTTTATCAAACGCACTTAACCTTTAATTGTAGTGTTTTATCAGGTATGTATATTATCTAACATAGAAATATTTTATACTAGTGTACGTAACACCTGATATTAGTCTTTAATAAGCTATGTATATTATATAACATACATATACTTTTATCTAACATACTTAACATTTAATTATAGACTTCAATCAGCTATGTATACTGTGTAATATACATCTAAAAGTTATCTAACATACTTAGCCTATAAACATAGCACGAAATTGCATGTCATAAACCAAATATGGGTGGCTTTAGATATTTGATCCCAATAAGAAATGTCTTTAAAGAATAACTTTCCTTACTTTTTAAGTATAGTACAAGTCCTCTACACCTCAAATATATTTTTAAAACTTTCCATACTTATTTGTCTCTCAATTTTTATTTTTTATTATTTTCACTTTTTATTTTTTCCTTTAATTTATTATTCTATTTTTATTATTTTCACTTTTTTATTTTTTATTTAATTTTATTATTTTCACTTTTAATTTTTTTCCTTTAATTTTATTTTCATGTTTTAATTCATTTGTCTCAAACTTTTTATTTTCTTCTTTTTTCTTTTTCTAAAGCATTATCTACTTCTTCTTTTTTTATTTTTTTTAATTCTTCTGTCTTTAACATTTATTTTTCTTTTATTATTGGTTTTATCAGTTCTCTTTTTTTCCCTCATTTTTCTCAAACTTTATTTTTATTTTTTCTCGCATTTTTTATTTTCTCAATTTTTTTAATTCTTCACTTTTTTCTTAATCTTTATTTTTTTCTTGCCTTTTTTTCTCTCTCTTTTTTTATTTCTCTATTTTGTTTGATCACTTTTTTCTTTTTTCAGTTCTCTTTTTTTCCCTCATTTTTTTCAAACTTTATTTTTATTTTTCCTCTCATTTTTATTTTTCTCAATATTTTTAATTCTTTGCTTTTTTCTTGATCTTTATGTTTTTTCTTTTCTTTTTTTCTCAATCTTTTTTTTATTTCTCTATTTTGTTTGATCGCTTTTTTCTGTTTTCTCAACTTCTATTATATTTTGCAAATAAATAAAAAATTAAATAATCCACAAAGGGATTTTCCTTTTTAACATCAAAGCAAATTTAAGGGCATGAATTGTTGTTACGAAGTTCTTTGAAAATTCTTGAGATAAGTCGTGTCTTTAAAGCGAGAGTTGTATAATATCTCATAAATAAAGATATAATGTGGTAGTGTCAACTCTTGTCCGTGGGGCATAATTTATTATTTGAAAGTTCTTGAGCAAAGTTTTGTCTCTAAGGCAAGAGTTGTAGAACATCCCATAAATGAAGACATAACGTGGTAGTGTCAACTTTTGCCCGTGGGGCATAATTTAATATTTGAAAGTCCTTGAACTAAGTCTTGCCTCTAAGGCAAGAGTTGTAGAACATCCCATAAATAAAGACATAACGTGGTAGTGTCAACTTTTGCCCGTGGAACATAATTTGTAGTTTGAAAGTCCTTGCGCTATGTTTTGCCTCTAAGGCAATAGTTGTAGAATATCTCATAAATGAAAATATAACGTGGTAGAGTCAACTCTTGCCCGTGGGGCATAATTTGTAGTTTGAAATTCCTTGAGCTAATTAAGTCTTACCTTTAAGGCAATAGTTGTAGAACATCTCATAAATGAAAACATAACATGGCAAAGTCAACTCTTGCCCGTGGGACATAATTTGTAGTTTGAAAGTCCT
>NC_061111.1:225411561-225412197 GCF_002878395.1 Capsicum annuum | reverse complement strand
GTGGTAGAGTCAACTCTTGCCCGTGGGGCATAATTTGTAGTTTGAAATTCCTTGAGCTAATTAAGTCTTACCTTTAAGGCAATAGTTGTAGAACATCTCATAAATGAAAACATAACATGGCAAAGTCAACTCTTGCCCGTGGGACATAATTTGTAGTTTGAAAGTCCTTGAGCCAAGTCTTGTCTCTAAGGCAATAGTTGTAGAACATCCATAAATGAAAATATAACATGGTAGAGTTAACTCTTGCCCGTGGGGCATAATTTTTTGTTTGAAAGTCCTTGAGATAATTAAGTCTCGCCTCTAAGGCAATAGTTGTAGAACATCTCAAAAATAAAAACATAACGTGGTAAAGTCAACTCTTGCCCGTGGGGCATATTTTGTAGTTTGAAAGTCCTTGATCCATGTCTTGCCTCTAAGACAATAATTGTAGAAGATATCATAAATGAAAATATAATGTGGTAGAGTTAACTCTTGCCCGTGGGGCATAATTTGTTGTTTGAAAGTCCTTGAGCTAAGTCTTGCCTCTAAGTCAATAGTTTTAGAACATATCATAAATGAAAATATAATGTGGTAGTGTCAACTCTTGTCCGTGGGGCATAATTTGTTGTTTGAAAGTCCTTGAGCTAAGTGTTGCCT
>NC_061111.1:225393574-225411461 GCF_002878395.1 Capsicum annuum | reverse complement strand
GTTGTTTGAAAGTCCTTGAGCTAAGTCTTGCCTCTAAGTCAATAGTTTTAGAACATATCATAAATGAAAATATAATGTGGTAGTGTCAACTCTTGTCCGTGGGGCATAATTTGTTGTTTGAAAGTCCTTGAGCTAAGTGTTGCGTCTAAGGCAATAGTTGTAGAACATCTTATAAATGAAAACATAATGTGGTAGAGTCAACTCTTGCTCGTGGGGCATAATTTGTTGTTTGAAAGTCCTTGAGCTAAGTCTTGCCTCTAAGACAATAGTTGTAGAACATCTCATAAATGAAAACATAACGTGGTAGATTCAACTCTTGCCCGTGAGGCACAATTTGTTGTTTGAAAGTCCTTAAGCCAAGTCTTGCCTCTAAGACAATAGTTGTAGAATATCTCATAAATGAAAACATAATGTGATAGAGTCAACTCTTGCCCGTGGGGCCTAATTTGTAGTTCGAAAGTCCTTGAGCTAAGTCTTGCCTCTAAGACAATAGTTACAGAACATCTCATAAATGAAAACATAACGTGGTAGAGTCAACTCTTGCCCGTGGGGCATAATTTATTGCTTGAAAGTCCTTTAGCTAAGTCTTGCCTCTAAGTGAATAGTTATAGAATATCTCATAAATAAAAATACAATGTGGTAGCATCAACTCTTTTCCATGAAACGTAACTTGTTTGAAAGTCATAAGTGTTGCCTCTACAATGTAGTAGTGTCAACTCCTACCCATGAAACGTAGCTTATTATTCGAAAGTCGTAAATATTACCTTTATAATGTGATAGTGTCAACTCTTATTCAGGAGATGTAACTTGAATGGAAGAAATCGAAGAAAAGAACAAAAATAATAAAAATTGCAAAAAAAGAAGAAAATGAAGAAAAATATTAAAAAATAAAAATCAAAGAAAATGTAGAAGTTGAGAGAGAATAGGAAAAAAATAAAGGTTGATTAAAAAAAGAAAGATTAAATAAAAATAAATGTCGAGAAAAATTTTAAAAGAAAAGAAGAAAATAAAAGTCAAAGAAAAATTAAAAAAAATGTTTATTTTATAAAAGTAGACGTTTAAAGGTGTAAAGGAAAAAAGTAAGGGTTGAGAAAAACTAAAAAGAACGAAAAAAAAAGAGGAAATAAAAAATAAAATAATATAAAATAAAAAAATAAAAAAAAAGTTCAGAGGAAAAAAGTAAGGGTTGAGAAAATTAAAAATAAAAAGAGAAAAGAAAAATAAAAATCAAAGTAAAATTTAAAAGAGAAAAAAAATAAAAGTTGAAAGAAATAAATATGGAGTTGTTATTTTTTATGAGGATCATTTATGTAATTTACTCGATTGATCAGGGACAATTTTGTCCAAGAAAATACTAGTTAATAGTTAAAGGTTATTTTAAGAATGTTTTTTTATTTGGAGCTAAAATTTGAAAGTCACCCTAATTTGGGTCTACTTTTTAGATTCACCCTAAATATAGATTTTAATCAGTAATGTATATTATTTAATATACATATATTTTAATGATATCTAGTGATATAGTATAACATAGGTATGTATATTAGTTAACGTACATAAACTGTACATGTAAAATTTGATTCAATTGTGTTTTTTATCTAAATTACATGTACCTTTATGTTTATTTTTCAAGATACATTACTAAGCTTTATTCTCTACTTTGTATATGTAAACTTACATACCTGTTATATTCTCTTAAATTACTAAGTTTTACTCATTTTTTCAATCATCTTGAAAAGTACATATCTGTGTATATGTTATTACACGCAAAGTTTGAAAAGTAATTTACAAGACACAATATTCATGTAGGTACTTGTTTATCCTCGTCATACAAACATGCATTTGTTTGAGACATCAAATTCAACATTCATCATTTATAACAAAATTCATATGAAAAAAAGCTTCACTATATTCATCAAATAAAAAAAAAATTGATATTCTGTCATACAAAATATCTAATAATGTTTAACATTCAGCATCCCTAGAAAATTCACAAAAAGAAAAAGTCTTCACAATATTTTTCAGTAAGTCTACTCAATGCTAACTATTCCATATTCATCAGGAATTGGTATAGTTTTTGTCCTCGGTCTTGGAGGGTCATCATTTTTACTAAGATAGCCTTTCTTTGCTTTGCAAATCCTATAATTTTGAAGGAGTGGTGCATATCGCATTCAATGATATTCTGCTTCAAACCCAACAGAAGGCACGTTCATTCCTTCACTTAGGTATTTTGCATACCCCGCTACAAAAATTCCACAATTCCTGACATGTATACAAAATGTTATATGTTATTCCATAGTAATTAAAAGCAAAAAAACAAATATGTTGGTTCGTACAAAAGATGTATAGTAATATTTCAAAAAAATTAATATCTAAGTTTACTTACACACTGTCACATTCTTGTTGCATAATGTCTTGAACATACTCAACCTCAAAGAAATTTTGATTCACAAACTGTGTTCTTTGACTTATCTTATCCCTATATACTTCAAGATTAGCGCAATATGTAAGAGATGTTTCTTTAAAAAACCTACTGTCAGAGAGGTAAGTTGGAAGCATCATAGCCAACTAGTGAATCTTATTAATTGATTTCATATTTCTAAGACTGGAAAGTGAGTCATAGACGAGTATGCGTCTATCCTTTAGAGCAATAACAGCTAAAATCCAGTGAAACTTGTCATTGCAGTTGACGAGGATATACACCTCGTCAACTAGGTGCCATGGTAACCCAGATGACATGCAATATCCCTTGATTATGTTTGTTATTGCCTCTTCATTTTGGGCCACAATAACAGACTGAGCATAATCTTATTGAGTTGAAAGTATTGTATCTGTATCATCAGGATAATATCTAGAATGCATCTTCTCAATGTAACTTTTGAAAAAATAATTAGTGGTTGTGAATCTGTATTCTTGATCTTTTCTTAATTTGGATTTCTTTCGCAAGTGATAAAATATCACATCAATATGCTACAAAAATTGAAAAACAAAGAATACGAATTATGTCGTAGATAATATACAGGACATACAAGTTAGAAAAACTAATTTGGACATACATCTCAATAAGCATGCATATACATATAATATGCTGACATGTAGCAGTTTAATAAAAAATTTCATCTTCAACACTGTCAAACTTCTAACATAGTTTTATCTTCTTAATAAGTAATATGAGTACAAAATAACATAACTACTAATGCAAATATACATAGCATGTAATACCCCAAAAAATCCAAACCAATATTAGAATTATGTACCAAGCTTATGCATAGGACATCATGGTTATTTTATAGTTTTATGAGTAAGTTATATGTATATTAAGGCTTCAAATAACTCCCAGCTATCAGACGAATCAAAACATTCCTTACCAATTGAATTTTTGAGAAGGATATTTGTATAGTCAACTTCAAACGAGCATATCTCTCATTATACTTGGAATTTTTGAGCTCATGACCTATCAACAAATATATAATTGAATTAGCTTTCCAATGATATCAATTTCTCCTAAATCCGATATCGGAGCAAAGAGTTATCCCCATTTTATTCCAATATGTCAAGCTGGAAAATGGTGACGACGTTTCTGATGGGCTATCACGTTTCTGACGACCTTTTTGATGATGTCGTCATATTCTGATGACATTTCTGACAACGTCGTCATCCCTGGGCAGAAAATCAAGAATTTAGACCCCTTTTGTGACGATCATTCGTGATGGCCTGTCACGGATGGCGTCAAGTATGTTTTTCCAGCAATTCAAGGGCATTTTTGCAAGGGTATTTTGGTCATTTCCTTCACCTTTCATGACTTATAACCCTAAAGAGGCGTAATTTTTCCCATTTTTCTTCAGTTAAGCATCTCAAAAACCCTCTCTTATGTTCTCAACCACAAGATTAAGGTTTCCATCAAACTCATCTCTCAAAAGCAAGATTCAAGCCTTTTTCCAAGATAATCAAGAATTACTTTTTCCAATTCAAGAACTCTCCAACAAATCTTCAAAGTTTCCTTTCTAAGGTATGCGTGTGTTCATTCATGGACTCCTTTCGTCCATGAAGTTCAAGAACCCTTTTCTAAAACTATATATTATGGTTTTCATCTTATGAATGGATTGTTGATCATGTTTATGTGTTGAATGATGCCAAGATAGAATCTTTATGTATTATTATGAATCTATGACATCATATGAGTTGAAAACATGTAAGTTTGATTATTTATGATGAGTAATTGTATGATTTACACCTATGCCTAAGTTGTGCATGTAAGGTGTTTGATAAAATACCTCAGAGACTAGAAATCATACATTATAGCTAAATTGTGACTAAGGAAAGGATTCATGATAGGCCTCTATGATTCAATTTCATCCATGTTGATTATGTGTCTTATGAACACTATTGGATTACTCATGAACTAGTCTTATGGAATTATGCTATGCTTACTTGCAAAACCCACTCATGTACAAGATGTAGAATACTCATGTACTTTATGAAATTCCCTAAGTTATGATATTATGGATTGTGGTTGTAATATGTAATGAGCATGATATTGAAAGCTATGCAAGTATATACATGTGGTATGAAATTCCCTTCCATGAAATAGATTGTTGAGAACCATGCTTAGTATGAAATTCCTTATTTATGATATTGTGGATTATGGACTCTACTCTTATGATCAAGTCAGTCATATGTGTCAATTTCCTTCCATCGAGTCCTGGGGGTACTTGTACTCGAAAAATATAGTTGTGTGCCTATAGCCATGTCATGTTTTCACGATACTCTCAGTCAAGCCATGATCTATAGAAATCAGTCAGTCATGTAACTCAGAAAAACTCAGTAATCTCAGTAGTTCAGTATTATCAGTAATCTCAGTGCTCAGTAACCTTAGTAATCACAGTAAATCTCAGTAACTTTAGTACTCTTAATCAGTCCTTAGAACTCATTATATTCCATCCGTCATCAGAATCCAGTAAACTCAGTTTTAGCTCCGCTAAACAATACCACTATTTTCAATTCAGTTAATCAATATCAGTTCAGCAAATTAGTTCAGTTAAGTTATTTAGTTCAGCCCAGTTATTCAGTTCAGTGTCTTTCAGATGGGAGTAGGATTTAGCACCGAGTGATCCTAGGGATAGGGGCTTACCCGCTAGATTAGGATTGAGATCCTTAGAAGCAATCCCTAAGTTACAGAACTACATAGCCAGCGTAGGTACGAGATGTCACCCATTAGATAGGACTGACATACTCAGGGGTCACCCGTTAGCATATTTATATGTATAGGACTGATCCCAGGAGTCACCCGCTAGATTAGGACTGACTCTACAATAAATGTCTTTACTGGTGGAGCGGTACTGACACCCTTCCAGTCAGGACAGAGATTGGACCCTAGTCAACTTAGTTTGGGGAATGTCGATTAGATGAACACATCCCACAGTTTCAGTTACAGATTCAGGACTGTCAGATACAGTCAACTCAGTTCAGTAGTACAGATTCAGTACTGTTAGAGACAATCAATCCTTATCATTATAAATAAACTTCAAGATCACCCATTAGATAGGACTGATCTCAACTATAGTTAAACAGTATTGGAATCATCAAATTTAAAGATCACCCGCTAGATAGGACTGATCTCAAATTCAGTTACTCCATATAAAATAGAACTCAGATAGTTTCATTTGAACTTAGACTGTCAGATATAGTCGCTCAGTATTAGTTACATCGGTTAGGCCGATCATCACAGTTGTATCAGTTATATCAGTTTTCTAAACTTATGTATTAGTTATATCAGTTATCAGAATTCATGATATCAGTATTCAGCTTCAAGACTGTCAGATACAATCAACCAGACCAGTTCTTCATAATTTAAACTGTCTGAAATAGTCATTCATCTATTCAGTATCTCAGTATCAGTACACTCATATTGTCAGTATTCAGACTCAGTAGTCAGTATCTCCACGAGTTCAATTACAGTTATGTATGCATGTATGTATTCTCACATTCATATTAGTCAGCATTGTTCATGCATATAACCCTTTGCATTTAGCCTACCTCACTCGCATACTCAGTACATTCAGACGCATTTATGCTATGGTGCTTTCTCTTATGTTACACCATAGGTTCAGAGGCACGAGCTCCAGATCAGCAGTAGCATTCCAGTGTTCAGAGTTTGCACTGAATCCTTCTCATTTCAAGGACGAGATGATTATTGCTATATTTACTATTCAGTTGCTAGATGGAGTTTGTTGGAGACATGTTCCTTCAACTCCTTATTCAGTTCAGTTAGAGGCTTTCAGACTAGATGTCAGATTAGATATTCGAATCTCATTATTTTCAGTATTTATGACTTGTTTTGGTATTGTTATACCTTTTCAGATATTTTGTTATCAAAAGTTCATTCAGTTCAAATCTTATGGCCTTTCATGTTCATGTTTCTACATTTTATGATATATTATGCAGTATACAGGTATAGATATCAGTCATGGGTTAGCTTGTAGTCCTTCGGGGTCATGAGCACCATGTAGCATTTCGGTTCAAAAAATCGGGGTGTTACATAACACTAGGAATCTGGTATCTGTAAATTTGACTTTCATATACATAACATGCACTATTTTACATATGTAGCAAAATATTATCATTTAAAAACATATGACAACTTGTAAGCATATACATAGAATAAGGCTGACATATAGAAAATACAAATAGGTATTACAATTTGCAATTGGGATATATTTGATAATGGTGAAGTGATGGAATGCACAAACTTTCTCTAATAGGCAACTATATAAACTCTGGTAATTCACATGCGCTACAAAATCAATTAAATATGAAAGCTTATAAATTTTAAAAGTCTAAATACCTCATCGTTCCAACATGCATTCATTTGAGACATCAAGTAAAACCAGGTTTTAGATAGTGCATGAGCAACAAAAAATCAATATCCTTAACTCCAAGAGAAGAGGATCTTGCTTTGTAGTGTTCATCATTCATTTTTCTATTAAAAAATTAAATTTTGTTAGTACAAAAAAAATTAATACACTGATTGACAAAGAAATTTCAGTTTAATAATGATAAAAACTTACTTTTTAGCATGAAACTTCAATAAACCTTCTTCAACCCACTGGTTGTACTCTTCGATTACACCCCATGTCATATCATCAGATATCAGAAAAGCATCAAATGTAATTTTTTATTTTGTTTCTCCGTTTCCTCAATGTCTTTTAAACCAGAAACATATTTTGTCAAGTATGGTGAATTGAAAACTTTGAATTTAATCATGGTTCTCTTTGCCGGAGTTTTGGCAGCTTGATGGGCAACAAAAACTGCATCACAAAAATCTGGAGGAAGCTGACTATCAGATATGTGTTGCTGGTTCACGATTTCTCCTAACGGTGGAACGACTTCCAAAGGTAGATCCTCCACCGGTGCTGCAAGAACTTCCAATATGAAATCTATCTCGCTTTGAGCAGATTCAGTAATTGTACCAGAGATATCATCCTAACAGTAAATATTATGTATGTAGTGTTAGTTTTCATTTAACGAGTTAGTAAAAGTAGTGTCATGTGTGTCAAATTAGACATGTAATTTGAAAATAATGACTTTATGAATTTACCCATTGATCTTTATGGATATGCACGGTACTAGATGTTTCAATGTTAGAATTATTAGGTATATGATTTTTCACAGCTTCAACAAGAGCTTCTAACGTGGCAGTTCCAATATCACCACTAACTCCTTCAATATCCTTAAAGAAGTAATCCAATATCACCACTAACTCCTTCAATATCCTTAAAGAATTAACATAAAACAGTCACAAAAGTAAGTCATGTTATAATTTTAATTGTAAGCATTAAAACATGATATTTTTAACATATTTGACATATATATGAACAAAGTGACTTTAAGTATTTACCTTGTTATCTTTACGGATATGCATGGTACTAGACGTTTCAATATTGGGATTAACAGATTTCTGATTTAGCACAGATTCAACAAAAGCATCTAATCGGATAGTTACAATATCCTCACTACATCCTTTAACCTCCTTTTATAGATAATAGAAAACATATATATAACTAAGTTAGTTCATTATTTTAAATGTAAACGTTAATATATTTGATGTTTAACCTTAGATTGTTCTTGTATAGGATTGCAGTTTCAATCAAAAGAAGTACCCTCCAATGTATTATCACCAGACTCTATGCCTATTAATTTATCAGTGTTGCTGACAACCTACGAATTAAAAATAATAATTGCATTGTTTATTAAATCCTTCAAAATTTTGATGTGCTGCTTATGTATATTATAATAATATACATATAATAACATAAGACATATACATTGTATCTCTAACAAAACTGACAGACACAACATTTAATTTACACCTCATTCTCAGCTGAAAGAATATCATAACATCAAAGAATGAAAGAAAAATTCATATATGTAACAAACTATGTATAACTATTATTTATGAAAAAATACCTTTTTTCTTTTTTCTTTCAATATTATGACGATAGCAATATCTTCAACATCATCTTTAAATGGTACATTTTCTATTGTGATATCTCCAACTTCCTGATGCTGCTACAATTAGTATAGTACATGGTTAAGAAATTTTTTTATAACATCAATATATGATAAGAAAAATGAATTTTTAAAAAATATTACCCCTTTTTCTATGTCTTCAACATTTGGCAGGATATCCATCTCATCAACTTGATCTTGTGATGGTTCATCTCTAATAGTTGAACCTTCCAAATCATAATCCTTTTGATTTTGTTATAGAAGATATGTAAGATTAAATTTGAAAACATCAATTTGGACTAAGCTAATGGGTTGAATTAACATTAATATGATTTCAATTTGTACTTGCTTTGAGTCCTTCCTTTTTCGTTGGAATGTTTGATTCTTCACTATCCTTATGTAATAACAAAAACATTGATGTCATCCAAAAATAAGATTGTTGTTTTTTAATATGAAATGAAAAATTTTATGTAATGGTTTTAAATATACATAGTAGTGTTATGTGTATATGTTACACATACACATCTCATTGAATTTATGTAAAGTAATATACATAGAATAGTTATGTATGTTAACAAATATACATAACATAATTCCCTGCTATTATGTCAATAGAACTATCATTTCATGATAAATAGTTAATATATATAACAAATTGTATGTATATTATATAACATAATGTACACATTTATCTATATTATAAAACATGCATAAAAAATACTAAAAAAATACATAAGTTGAATTCTAATCCAAAAATATATATAAATACACAAAAATAAATACAAATTCATGAATCATATAACGTAAATCAAATTTAGTTTACCTTTTCATTTCTTTGGTTGTTGTGTTTCAGCATTTGGATGAGTTCGGCGTGTTGTTTATCCATTTTTTCATTTGAGTATTCATGTTGTTTGACTATTAGATCATGAAGAAAATTAATTTTTGTGTCAACCTGCATTTCAAATACAGTAAACATGTTAATGTTTTATAAAAATAATTTATAGTGTTCACCATATGAATAAACTTACATAAGACTGCAAAAACAACTCTATCTCGTCCCACTTTTCATCAGAATTATCCTGACAAACTGACTTGATGGATGATGATGGAATTGTCTTTGCGGTATGAACATGCCCCAAACCATAAGATGGTGTTTTTTCAGTTGGTACAGTTCTTGTTGAAACAGTAGATGGTGTTTCTCACAAACTTGCTCTTCGACAGTTACGACATCAAAATGGACTGTCCTCTTAGTAGGTTGTGATGCTGATGCATATATAATCAAATTGCCTTCTTAAGAATTTTTATAGGTGGAACTGTACTGAAATCCTCAAAACCTTGTATGTTGAGGTCCAATTATAAATGTTATGTCGACAAAAAGTCTTTTATCAGAACGGTCGACAGTAGTTTCTGGTGAAAATACAGATTCAGCGTCATTTAATTCAAATCCCTCAATCATATACAAATCAAGACTTTGCACTTCTTCATGAGTTGGTCATGTATTGTTGTACACAAACTATTAAATAATAAATAATAGCAACATTAACAGTCTGTTAAAGTCAGCACATTGAAATATAAAAATAAGCTTGAAATAATATACATCATACTTACCTTGTTGAACATACCACCCATAAACTTCTCGTACTTTACTTTGATTCCAAAAACCTTCCAATTAAAAATTCGTGGAATTACATTTCCCACCCACTTAGCTATCGTACTATCTACCTCAGAACAACATTCATACATCCAAACATTCAGCACATGAGGCATTCCCCCCCATCGAGTATAACTATTTCTCAACAAAAAAATCTTGTATCCATATTGTAATAAGCTTTTCAAATGAACTCTTTCCCCATGAAAATTGATCATAACTACCATTCTCAACCATCACAAAATTCGATCTACTAATGGTAACATCACGTACTTGTGAATACAGAAAGGTGTGAATGAAGTAAATTATTGACATATTCAAAGAATCAAAATTATTGTCAAAGTTTCCCAACTTGAATCTCTCTATAAAAAGAGTCATCTTAACAGAACTTTTTGATCCTGAAAAATACTTCGCCATTAATACAGACTTTGATGAATTAGAAAAAAGGTGTTCCTCAATGTTCTCTGAACATTTAAGACCGGATATAATGACATGCTTGGTAATAGAAAACTTGAGAATCGGTCCCTGCACGTAAACAAGAATTTTCTCCAGGTTGTCTTGCTCTATCTCAAGCATAAGTAAGCATTTGGATATTTGACCCTGATAATTAGACTGCGGCATGTCTAGGAATGAACCAAAAATTATTTGCCGAAATAGATTTAGAACTTCTTCACCAAGATAATTATTTATTTCTTCTCTAAATTTTCAATTGCAATAACTACCGAAATGCAACGGATGCGCAGGAACTTTTTTTATCCTGTATTTCATATCCTATTGAGAATGAAACAACACATCATATGTGAGCATATGTTGTCAATACATACACTAAACCTATGTATATTAACAACATATGCATACAAATTGAAGTGTGAGAACTATTGATTCAATAACACAGCAAACAACATATCACAAGTGATGTATATGTTAACATATACATAACTTATGTCTATTGCCTCAACTGCCTCTATAAAAAATGAACACATATACACAGCAAAATATGATGTATATGAACTACACATCTCAGTAGTAGTTTAACAACATAGTGAAGTTTATGTATATGTTACTCATAATACTCATAACATGTTCAGTGCATCAAACTAACATAACAAAACATAATGGCAAACCCAACTTATGTATATGTGTTGAATAATGTATGTGCAACAAATATATACTTACTAATGTACAAACAACCATTATTCAATTATGTATATTAACTATATAGATCACTGTAGTTCAAACAAAAAACTCACCAAAAATTTATATACCCAACATATACAAAAACAAAAAAAATTATATATACCTTAGGAAGACGTGGACGTGTAGTATCATCTTTTTTGGTTTTTCTTGAGGATTCTCCAATTGCTTTTTTTGACTTTTCTGCAGCAGTTTTTTTAATCTTTTTCATCTTGTTGGGGTCGTTACGATATTTAGATCTGTTTTCATCAAAGTTAGGTTCCTCGTAATCAAAAACTCCGGGAACGAACCCAACTACTGAATTTGTCTCTAACTGAGTTAATGCTAAGCTAAAAAAAGGAGAATCCTCCATTTACAAAGTACTAAGTTGTTAATTTAGTACTTCAAATAGATGATTTTGAAACAAAAAAGGGACAACAATAATATAACAACAAAATTTTGGTAAATTAGAAACCCAAAAAAATACTTAATAAGAACATGCAATAATTTGTTCATTCAAAAATCCCCAAATTTCGATTAAGTAAATAATGAAGAAAAATTACTAACCTCAAATCTTAAAAATCAGAATGATAAAAGGAGATTAAGATAAAATTGAATGCTATCAGTTGGAGCCAAGTACGGTTGTATTCAAAATAGTAACCGGTGCTTGATTGAAGCCGTGTTTTAAGGGGGAGAAATGGTGAAAGATACCCACCTCCTTATGTGTATATTTTCTTTTAGAGAGAGAAACACAAAAAATGGAATTTTTGTAATATGTTTAGGGAGTTGGAATTTTTTGTAATTATGGAAACTTAAGTTTTGTGTGTGTGTAATTTTTAGATAAAAGAATAACTAAAATGAGACGAATAAGTTACTCTTGTAAGGGGCGAGTAAAAAGTAAACAAAATAAGTAAATAGACCGAATGGAACAAGCTATTAATGTAGTTTAGTTATCATTTAATATCCTTATATATTCTTATTAAGTTAATTTATATGAAGACTCTTAATTAAGGTTATAATTATTATGATATAAACTTGAAAGCATTGATATTTTTTTCCAGATGATTCTATAAGATGAAAAAATGTAATTGGTAAAAACTATTGCCACTAAAACAGTGAGGGAAATTAAAACTCAATAAATATCAAAATAAATTTATTTTTAACTATAACTAAAAAAATAAATACTTGCAAATTTTAGGAAAATATCAATATTTTTTCTATTTATGATCTTCATCGAAACTTAATTATTAAATATTTTAAATTATGTCATTATATAAAATATTTAATTACTTGTAACTTTTTGATATATTCTAATTCTCTAATATCTTCTTCCTCATAAATAATATTGTTTTATTTACTATATCACCCCTAATTAATTATTATAAGTTACTTATGTATTAAAAAAATTAATAATATTTAATAAATAAAGTAAAATACAAATTTATGACATGACTGTTTGAACTGCTTCAACCGTAAGTGCATAACACGTGTCGCATAATTGTGCGCGGATGAATACACCTAGAAGGTTACTTTTCATCTTCTATCCATTTTTGCTTTGCTCTTTCATTTTTTCAAAATTTTTGCACATCTGCAAATTACTTAATTTTTTATTCTTTGCTCTCTTAGATTCTTATTCTTCTCCCTCTTTTTTTTTTTTTTTATCCCCTGTGATTTTTTAGTTTTTCCCTACTCAGATATACATTTGCAAGTGAGAGGCAATTGTTTACATGGAATCACAAAATCAAGTAAGAATATGAAATCAATAGGTACTCATGAAATTCTGAAAAGAAAAATGAAACTAATCTTATTGACAATCATTGAGATGAATAGATTACTCTTGTAAAGGGTGTGTAAAAAATAAACATAATATTTTTTATCCCCTGTGATTTTTTAGTTTTTCCCTACTCAGATATACATTTGCAAGTGAGAGGCAATTGTTTACATGGAATCACAAAATCAAGTAAGAATATGAAATCAATAGGTACTCATGAAATTCTGAAAAGAAAAATGAAACTAATCTTATTGACAATCATTGAGATGAATAGATTACTCTTGTAAAGGGTGTGTAAAAAATAAACATAATAAGTAAATTGACCGAATTGAGTAATCTATTAATGTAGTTTAACTATAATTTAATATCCTTATAGATCCTTATTAAGTTAATTTATTTAATAATTATCAAAATAAATTTATTTTTAGCTATAACGAAGAAATAAATACTTGCAAATTTTACAACAATATCAATATTTTTTTCTATTTATGATCTTCATCGAATAGTAATTATTAAATATTTTAAATCATGTCAATATATGAAATCAAATTACTTGTAGCTTTTTGATATATTCTAATTCTCTAGTAATATCTTCTTCCTCATAGATAATATTTTTTATTTAAAATTATCCAATTATGTAATTAACAAATTTAATAATTATGAAACTTATCAACAAGAATTTTAAACAAATCATTAGATATACTAATTGTAAAGGAAAAAAAATTATAATATAAATTATATTTTTAAATTAAAATTATTAATTTTATACTTTGAGTTTAGACCCGTGCTTAGCATGAGCCTCATGAAACTAGTATAGATATAAGGGATACAAAAAATATTTTATGTTTTAGCAAAAGAAGAGTATCCTCAGCCTAACTTTCAAAATTATAATTTATAATTTTTACTCTTTTTTTCTCTCTTCTATCTCTAGCCTTTATTTCTATATTCTTTTCTCTTCTATCTCTAGCCTCTATTTCTATATTTTTTTCTCTTCTATCTCTAGCCCCTACTTCTATTTATTCATTTTTTCCCCTTTTTTGTTATCTTTATTCTATTTTTTTTCCTTCTTTTCTTTCTCTTTTATTTTTTTTAATTTTCTTTTTTGTATTTTTGGAAAACATGACTATGTCGAATACAAGTCATAAATGATGACGAAAAATTATAACCGCTCATTACATTTATATTCACCACCATTTTTTTTATTTCTTTTTAATTTCTTTTTTTTTCGATTCTTTCTTTTAGTTTTTTTCTATCTTTTATATGTAACTCTTTTTTTTTTTTGTTTCTCATCCGGTGTTCGGTGCCCGTATTGGAGCCTCGACTAATTCGGATCGCACATTGCAGGACCAATTAAGGTGACAACGCTCCCAACAGAGTTTTCTCCATACACAGGGTCGAACCTTCGACCTCTGGTTAAGGGTGGAGCAGCCTAATCCACTACACCACAACTCATGTTGGTTTCTATATGTAACTCTTATTTCTCTTTCTTCTTTTTTTCCTTTTTCCTTTTTCCTTTTTCTTTTTTTTTTCTTAGTTTTGTTGTCTTTTCGTTTCTTTCTTTTTGCTTTTTTTGCTTTTTTCTTTCTCTTTTCTATATTTAACTTCTATTTCTATTTTTTATATTTTTTTCTCATTTTTTTGGTTATATTTTATATTTTTAGAAGATGTGGCTACGTCAAGCACAAGTTATGGATGATCGCGAAAATACAATAATCGCTTATGGTATTTGTATTTGCAACATCATTTATATGTTTGTATTCGATGATACAATTGTATTTGTATTTTATAGTTCGCGCTTGTCTTTGTATTTATATTTTATTATCCACACTTATATTTGTATTTTATAATTCACACTTGTATTTATATTTTATAATTCGCACCATCATTTATATTATATACAATTCACACTTGTATTTATATTTTATAATTCGCACCATCATTTATATTATATACAATTCACACTTGTATTTTGAAGAACTATTTTATATTTGACTGCATATTGTGTTTAGATTTTGTGATTTTATTTTATTTGCATTTGTATTCTATTTTCGCCGATGCACTACTATTCTTAAAGAATCATTTGTATTTGTAAGTTGATCACATATTATATTTTTAAGTATAATTTAATTTATTTTATTTATTTGTATTTAAAATTATAGTTGACATCGTCATTTGTATTTTTAAACAATTGAAAAAGTTATTATTTTTCTTTCTAAGAACACTTTTACTTATATTCATTGATATGAATTATATTTTATCTATATAAATTAAATAATATAAATAGAAATGATAAATTATCCAAATTCAAATGTTAAATTATACAAATACAATATTACATTTACACAACTTGAACCATACACATATAAATGACACTTGTTATATACAAAATACAAATGAAAAATTTGACTTACAAATACTAACGATGCATTTGCATTGAATGTCACATTGCACGTTAACATATTTTACGCTCAAACAAATACAATTAGTCCATACACTTATTGTATATAAATATAAATTATAAATTATACATATTCACGGCTAAACTATTCAAATACAAATAAAACTTATATTTAAAATATATAGTATAATATAAATAAATATAAAATATAAAAATTATATAGCACAACAACAATAATAAAAGAAAGAAAAAAAGAAAAAAAAGGAGAAAAATGACAAAAAAGAAAAATGAAAAAAGAACCAAAAAAGAAAAGGAAAAACGAAATAAAAATGAAAAAATAAAAAAAATAAAAAAAGAGAAAAAAATAAAAAATAAAAAATTGAGAAAAATTGAAAAGTTAAAAGGAAACGAAAAAAAAGAAAAAAAAAAAGGAAAAGGAAATAAGAAAGAAAAAACAAAAACAAATGGAAGGTAAAGAAAAAGAGAAAATTAAAGGAGAAAATAAAAGAGAGAATATGAATTGTATTTAATTGACAAGAGAGGTTACATATCGTAATTAATTGAAACTTAAGGTAAATAGGATAATTAAGAGATTATGTTTGGTAAACCATGTAATTATTCCTAAATATAAAGCAAAAACGATGATTAATAGGTCCCAAAAAATTGTTAAATCTTTTTTTTTTTTTGAAGAATAACATTTTCTAGTTTCATTAATCAGCGATCTTTTCTAGTTTCATTGATCTTTAACTTAGAAGATTCATCACAATATATGAAAAACAAAAGAAAACTCTACCACCTTAAATTTTCTGAGTATCAAACTACATGTCGTTTACCGGCTAAATTATGACAATAAGTTTTATACCATCACCCAATCAAAAGATTAAATTTGATTCAATAAAAATATAATTATCACAATCTAATGATCTAACAAGACCTTGTTTTGATACCATTTGTTTGAAAACTTATAACAAAATTCACTTAAGATGACCTGTAAATCATTAGACGGGGATGAATACTATAGAAAAATAATTCGAACACTAACCTAGTTCTATTGCAAGACTTGATTGATGGAAAACTTGATCTTTAAAATCTTGATATTGCTTCAATTTATTTCTTCTCAGAGATGAATAGAAAAGAAGAGAAATATTATATCTGACTTAGAGATCAATCCTTATATAATTGCTTAAGTGCCTTTTAGTTGTAAAGGTACCTTTTTCGATAAGTCTCCATCAAATTTTAAAAAAGATCCATAAGTTTCATATAATTTCATTTAAATTTATACTAATAGATATTTATTTTTAAGTCAAAAATATTTTAATATTTTGTTCATTCATAAATCAAACTTCTTTAGAGATAGCATATCCATATACAATATATTAATGTGTGAGTTCACAAAATAAAAATTACTAACAACGTAAATTGAGATGGAGAACGAAGTAATTTTAGAAGGAGTTCTGCTACCGAATAACAGGAGAAGAAAATTTAAAATAATAAATGAAAAAATAAAATATAAAAAAAAATTATTTCCCTCTATAAATACAAATCACATGCTCACAGAACCCATAAGAATATTTACCATTTATAATCTTCATTAAATTGTAATTATTACATTTTATCATATTAATTTATATAATATCAAAACATATATGTTCCATTAATATTTGCTAATTTTCCTACTAAACTTACCTCCTCAAAAATATTTTTTCCTTTTAAAATTATTCAATTATATAACAAAGAAACTTTAATATTAAGAAAAGTTATCAATAAGATATGATTAACCTATAATAGCTGTAAATATTTTCTTAAGATTTGTATTGGGTCAATATGTATCAACTAAAAAGGAAATAATGAAAAATATATAATAAAATTTTATTATTGTGAGAGATAAACATAATGCACTATCCAATAATGTTTAATAATATCATATTTTGTATATGTAAAATATAGCATCCTGTATTTAATTAATATACTACTCCGGTGAGTTATCAATGATTACTATTGAATATGGTAAAATTATGTTAATTTTATAGGAGTAACATAATCAGTCGCTCTTAATTAATTATTATGAGCCATCTAGGTATTAAGAAAATAAATAATATTTAATCAAAAGATAAAATAGACATAAAGTGCGAAATTAATTCTTGATGTTTTAAATTAAATTGTCGTCCTTCAAACTATGATTTTACTATACCACCCCTTATTATAAGTCATTTATATATTAGAAAGTAAAGAATAACAAAATTATATGTTAACACAAAAAATTTGATTGATTATCAAAATTATATTAGTGTCATATAAATTGGGACGAGACAGAAGAAGATATAAAGCAATATATATTATTTGAAAATGAAATAAAAAGTATTGTAAATAACAATAATTAACAAAAATATTT
>NC_061111.1:225349582-225393474 GCF_002878395.1 Capsicum annuum | reverse complement strand
AAATATATATATATACATACATATATATATATATATATATATATATATATATATATATAATCATTTAACGAAACCGTATTGCACTACCGCTTTGTCCAAGTGTGTTCGCCAAAATTTGAATAGCAACATGCAACACGTGTCTTAGGTCATATGGTAAAAGTTTTCGATGAAATCATATTGTGTGACACCCCTCCTAATTTATATGGCAAAAGTGCAACACGTGTCATGAATTTATCTTTGTGAAGTCTTAACTCGATGAAGAATTTAGGACTAGCTAATGGCCATGGTAACTAGACAGTCCCTACGCCTCCTGTTCACATTCTTTGTATTTACTTGATTCCATTCACGAGGACTTCACATGTTTGATCAGTTCCTTAGTTCATCATCTTCTGTAGAAACAATGGAACGGGGAAGCAATACCATGTCCCATCACGTGGTATAACATTTTTCATTGGCCAACTCTTGATTCTACCTCGTGGCATCACAGGTGAAGGCACACTGGAAAAAGTGAGGGGAAAGTACAACAATAGTTAAAAAAGAAGAAGAAAAAGATAGTACTTAATATCGTCTAAATGGCAGTCGGATAGTAATGTTGGGAAATAGGAAACTGCAACAGGTAATAGATATCTCAAGTTCTTGGTTGAGATTGTTTGACGTAGATACTGTCTTTAGTTCAGTAGAATCTAAAACTGGTATGTGATTAGCCCTATTTTCTCTTGATATCAGTGAATCCTATTTTAAGTTGTATTTTTTGACTTAGTTTAGTGCACACGTAATTAGATATTTAATTAGATATTTTTTATACGTGCGACGTAGTCTTCTTGTTCAGTGTACGTTGAATCTAATACTGACATTTGATTGCCCGGTTTTCTACCGCTTTCTACGAGTATTACGACCACACGATACTTTTAAAAATATGTCAGCAATGCGTTCATCTTTCAACTGTGAGCCGTTTTACTTCGCCAATTAATCTCCCTTCTATTTTATCAAAGTAAAATTTTATAACTAATATTTTAAAATTTTAAATTTATTATTATTATTTTATATATTTATTTGATACTAAGTATAAAAATGTTTTTTTAAAAATAACTAAACTTTTAAATCATATAAAATTAAAATAATTATTTTTAATATAAAAATTTAGTGTGAGTATCATCTAACTTTACGTAATGATTAAGCGAACAGGTAATGCCAATGTCCGGATCCACGCAGTGGCTTTTCTTAGTCCGCAAAAGATATTTTGCATGTCCCAATATGCATTTCTCGTCGTCGGTCGCGAGATTCTTTTTATCTTTTAAGTTTTTTTTTTTTTTTAATAAGAACTTTATCATGAAAATTTAAGTATAATTTAAAATTATATTTGAAATGTGGAAATATTCAAAATTTTGTTTTCACTTTTACTTATTTTTCTTTTTCAATTTTTACTCTAAACTTTGTATTTTTATAAAATGGTCTAATTTGAATTATATACCATATTTATTAGAAAATTGTGCAAGAAATTAAATATTATTTACAAAAGTTATAACCAGATACAACATGAACTTCATATAAATTCCTGATAAAATAAAAAAAAAGTATTTGTAACAATATGTAGTAGCTTTTATATAGAATCTAATATATGACATTATGTGATGGTGTATTTTGAAATATTATTATTTTAGAGCAAATTTGATTGTGTGGTCACATAAATTAGTTACGCTATGTGGTTTTGTTAGTTTATAAAAATTGAGAGTATAAACCATATTTTTAGAAAGTACTTCTAAATAGTTATTTGCAAAAATATGACCAAACATAACTCTAACTTTAAGCTTTAAAAATTTAAAATATATAAAATAATAATAGCTAATTTCATGGGAAAATGCTCGCTAAATGTTTTAAATTTAACCATCAATTTAGATATGTAATCTTTAAACAAAATTTATATATTCAAAAATTATGCAAATATAATATAATATAATATAAGACATAATATTTGAATTTAAATTATTTAAAATTATATGAAAAAATTAGGAAAAAATATTTTACTTCACTTTCAAAACTCAAACGGTGCCACATATAAATTAAAATGGAGGGATTTTGGTTGAATTTTCGTGACACACTTCGACTGTCCCTAAATTTTATAAAGAAGCAATAGATTTTTTTTTTTTTTTTAAAATATGTTGCTTTCATCAATTCATAAATAGTTATGTCATGATAAATCATCTCACTCAGGCAATATGAAAAGTTTAAACTTAAAACTTACATTTTTTAAAAGATAAAAAATATCATTATTCTTTGGATATACATAAACCAAATAAATTAGCTTATTTAACTTTTAATAAAATAATTTATATATAAAACTTATTTTTAACGACAAGTTTCAAAATCTTTTATTTTCTTTATTAATTATATGATTAGTGAAGCAAACCACTTAAAATAAAACATAAGGACTAACAAGGTAAAGTGTTGAACTTCCAATAAAGCGTTTATCATATTCTCTTAGAGATATGTACTTTTACCAACATGTGGTGCAGTGGATGGGGCCGTTTCACCTTTAATCAGAGGTTGAGGGTTCGACCCTGAGTATGGAGAAAACTCTGTTGGGAGCGCTGCCACCTTAATGGGCCCTGCAACGCGTGGTCCGAATTAGTCGGGGCTACAATGCGAGCACCGAACACCGGATGGAAAACCCAAAAAAAAAAAGAGATATGTACTTTTTTCTATTTCAATTTATATGATACACATTTTCTTTTAATCAGTCCTAAAAAGAATGATATATTTATATCTTTAGCAGTATTTTAACTTTAAAATATTCAGCTTATCCTTAATTGCTTGATCCAAAAGTTCAGGTAATAATGACACCTACCCAAACACCGCCTTGATAAGTAAGTCAAAAATCCACAACAGAAAAGAAGTACGAGGAATGAAGAAATGAAATTCGAGACTTGTAGAACAAAGTCAGGCCATAGTAATCATAATCTAAAGTATGAATGAAAATACAACTGAATTCCAAAATCTGATATCATAAGTATAAAGAACATCTAATATATAACTGAATCTGAAATACATAAGTCTGTCTTTGAATATAAGTAAATAAAGACAAGATAGAATAAGAAGAGACCCAAAAGCTGCTGCGAACTCTGGAGCTCACCCGTACCTCGAATATCAACTCTGATAGCACGAAATCAGCTGTCACGAATCATACTCGAACAAGGATCTGCATCGTAATGACACTGTTGGAAAGACTATGATCCATTTGTACTCAATAGGTATCATAGACGACTGAGCAAAGTATAAAATAAAATTAAGTAAAAAAATACTATGATGTCACTTGCAATAGAAAAGTTCCCAAATGGTAGCTCAAACCATCTCCACTAACAGTTCTAAGATATAAAGACAATAAAGGAAACTACACACATAATATTATTAAGGAAACTAACTATATACAACAAACACATAGGGAGAGTACAATAATGTAATGCAATGCAATGCAATGGTGATGAATGTAAGCCATTGTATGACTTTTTATATACATCTTTCGAGCCTCAGTGCTTCACGACAGGATCCATTGAGGGTTTGCGATCCATATAATTTCACATATCTCAATTCACCTCTACGGCTAGAGTGTACGAATCAAGAGTTTTACAAGATGTCTCATTTTCTTTCAAAACTAAGTGTTTCACAGTGGCATCAATATCTCATGAAATGTATGTATGAAATGAACACAACCAATTAGTATGAAGATAATGATCAATTTATTGTAGGTATAAGTAAGCCAAAAAATCAACTCAACATGTTAATAGTTCATGATATAATCACTTACCCGGCACCACAAAGATAAATAGTCATGTAAGACATCAAAATATCATTTTATAAACTTCTCTCTTAGGTATTACTATCATAATAGAGACTAGTAACACTTACAAAGGCCTATATGACTATTCAAGCCCCTGCATAGTCAACACAACAATAATAATGGAATTTAATGCATAAATAAGGCATACAAATGTCAAATAAAGGCCCTACACAACAATCACATCAAATATAATCTCTCAGATTAACAATAATATGCAATAAGCCCCAACATAGACACATAAAATATCAAAAAGGCCTGTAATATCTATTCAAGCCTCCACACAAACAACACAATAATAATAATGACATTTAATGCATAAATAAGACCAACAAATGTCAAATAAAGTTCCTACACAGGCATCAATCAAATATAATCTCTTTACTTAGAAATAATATTCAAATAAGCCCCTACAAAGGCACACGATAATAATTTTAAAATATTACTCCCTCGATTAAATTTCCTAACTCATAGCATTCTTATATGATTGTCAACTATCAAGCCTAGACTATAAGAAGTTAAGCTATAACCTACCTCGAAATGCCTAAAATTAAAGCCTAAGCCTTCAACGTGGGCCCTTTTCTTAACAAAAGGCCTCAAAAATGAGCAACATATGTCAAAAATATAATCTACACATCAAGAAAAGCTAATGATACCCATGTTAGCTATATTTGAATCGAGTTCAAAATTAATTCAAAAATCATGTTAAAAAAAAAAAGAAATAAAACTAAAATTTTATTTTAGAAACATGTTTTTCAAGTCAAAAGGAGTCAATATTTAAAAATTTATGCAAAAACGAGTTGAAATCGGTGTTCAAGTTGATGAAAAACTATTTTAAGAGTTTATAAAAAAAATCACCAAATTCTAATTTGAAAACAAGATTAAAAGGTTTTCTTAAGGTAGATGAAAATGTGAATTTAGAACTTACTCAAAAGATTTTGGTGAAAAATCCCTTGAAATCATCACTTCTCGAGGCCGAAACAAAGAGAAATGAATGAAAAATTACGAAAATGGATTTTTTTGACTGTTCAAGTTCACGTTGCCTCATGATTGC
This sequence comes from Capsicum annuum, assembly GCF_002878395.1. Classification (NCBI taxonomy): domain Eukaryota; kingdom Viridiplantae; phylum Streptophyta; class Magnoliopsida; order Solanales; family Solanaceae; genus Capsicum; species Capsicum annuum. The sequence continues at coordinate 225,388,588 of NC_061111.1, read as the reverse complement.
GGTCAACACCTCATGATCGCGAGTTTGAAAGATTGACCAAAAATTTAAACGGTCATCACAGACGGGGGATAGGGGTTGTGATTGCGGCGAAGAAGAGAGTCAACTTTTTGGGAATGCGATCCTACTATCGCGTTCTTAATGAATGGTATTTCCTTCTCTGTGATAGCGACCTGGGGCACACAAACACGAAGAAGCCTTTTATCTTGCACCATGTACAATAATTCATTTAATTTTTTTTTTAAATCTTCAAAAGGACCCTCAAGATTTATTTGGTACCTCACAAAAATAAATATATATGTTTTAGGCTATTTTCAACGTTCTAGACTCAATAACAATGTGACACTTTCAAAAAGTAATCAATCACAACAAATAAGCTCCTAGAACCTTTGAAAACTTATTTTAACTAATTTTCAAATGAAGGGTTGAGATGCAAAATAAAGTCTTGAGGCTCAAACTAACCATGCTCCTAACCAGAAATTGATGTTTTGGATCTAATGGAATTGTCCAAATTGTTATCCGTCGTTTGAAATTTAAAATATTGACCAATGTCAAACTGATATCTTTCAAGGCCTCTAAAAGTCTCAACAATCTCAAATCACTCCCAAAATGCATTGAGAATCGTGAAAACCACCCCCACAACTCATAAATATCATGCAACAGATACGGAGAAAGGCAAAATAGTCAAAACACACAAAAAAAAAACACTACTACTGTGGTTGTTACACTATCCATCACTAAAGTACCAGTTTGTTCTCGAACTAAAAAAATAAAAGATATACCTAAAGTGGTGAAAAGATGGAGGTATCTACGCCGCATATCAGACTCAACCTTCTAAGTAACCTCCTCAATTGGGTGATATCTCTACTGGAAGTTCACTTAATCAATGTGCTTAAACCTCAACTTCCTAATATACCCATCTAGAATAGCAATAGGTTTCTCCTTAAAGGATAAATCATAATCTAATACAACAGAATCCCACCGAATCACCTGTACATCATTTGGACAATATCTCTTCAACATAAAAATGTGGAATGAAGAATGAACAACTAATAGATGTGGATGCAAAGCCAAGCTATACACAATATCACCATATTTCTGAAGGCCCTCGGAAGGGCCAATAAACCTAAGACTACCTTTTCTTTCTTCCCAAACCTTATCACACCCTTCATGGGTGAAACATTCAACAAAAAATTGATCTCCAATCATTGTTAAATCAGTCTCACATGATCTGTAAAATCCCTCAACAAATTTGTGTACTCAGGTTTCACCTCAAAAGAGTCAAACCATTTCATAGGGGATCTACACCCCACCCATATAAAGCCTAAAAAAGAGCCATCTGAATGTTGAAATGGTAACTGTTGTTGTAGGAAAACTCCTCTAAAGACAAGAATTGGACCCAATGGCCACCAAAATTATAATACCCTGAATTTTCTGTAAGCCTAATTTTGTCTGTTGAAGGTAGGGATGACTTCCAAAGTGAGTAGTGTTTAAATCATATAGAGTTTTCCTAATTTTGACTTTTTATCATGTGGAAAATTGAATTATCTTTCCAACGATACCCATTTGGTCAAAATCCGATGTCAGGGTAGAAAGTTATGGCTAAACTATAGAAAGTAGTCTGAGCCGCCCAGGTGCGACGGAAAGGGTCGACGGACCGTCGAGCTAGCGACAAACCGTCCCCCAAACCGTCGCAGCTAAGGTAATGAAACTAGCTTCTGGCCAAGCGCGACGGACAGGGCCAAAGGACCATCGAGCTAGCGATGGACCATCTCCCAAACCGTCACAATAGAGGCAGTGAGACCATATTTTGGCCAAGTTCGACGGGATGGACCAACAGACCTTCGAGCCAGTGACGAACCGTCGCTCAGGCTATCGTACACTTTTGTTCTATAATTTAAAGCCATTTTTAAAAGGACTTTTTGGTCTTTTTCCATTCTTTTAACACCTAGATATATCAAAACAAAGCATAGAACTTCAGATTCATCCAAAGCATAAAAAACTAGGGTTTTCTCTTAAGATTAACCCTCAAGAGCAAGACCCAATTCCTTCTCTAAGATTTCATCATAATTCTTGCAAATTGGATTAAGATTCAAGGTTCCCAAGGCAAAAACTTCAAGAACCCTCACTCAAGTGTACCAAAAAGAGTCTCAAGCAAGCTTGTTCATCTAAATTCATAATCTAAGGTATATGCGGTTTGAACAAGGGTAACTCTTTCACCTTTGTGCCCAAAGGCTTATTATAAATACAAATTTCTGAAAATTATGAGATTTTCGATGAAATTGAAGTTAGGATTTATACCCATTATTATTGTTTGCAAGATTTTGAGATTTACCATGGATTAAAGGTTGAATTACATGATTTTGTTTATATTTCTATGCCTATTTCTTAATTTTCCAGTTTTTAAGATGATTATGAATGTTTTGTTATCAAGGATGAATTTTGAGATGTTGAAATCATGAGTCATATTATGAGTTATTTTTCCAATATCTTGATTGAGATGATTGTAAGCTTTTTAAGATGATGGTTGAGCATGAAGTTTAAATATGATTTTGATGCGTTAAAGCTTTATATTTTGAGTCCTAAGTACAAGTGATGAGTTTATAAGGAGATTATGATCTCAAGTTTTGTTGACAAGTTTTGATAAGTACTTTCAAAAGTTAAGATAGGAATCCACACTACTTATGATTTAAAGCTAAGAGAAGTAAAATTTGGTCTTTATTATAGACCCTTGAGTTATTTTAAGGTGGATTTTCTAAAAGTTCTGAGCCTAAGTATGGGAGTAGTATTTAGCACCGAGTTGGTTATGATTCCAAGGTCTCATACCCTAAACTACGTGACACTGTAGGATTGACATTTATGGGCCCGAGGATGAGATAGTGATCACTAAAGTTAAGGTTCTATTCTGATGAAAAGGGTAGAAGATCTCTCTATGTCAGCTCACATGGTTTATGTCGGTTAGAAAAAACTCTCAAGTTTCCAAAGAGTCCTAAAGTTCCCTAAGTCCCAAAGTTCCATAATCATAAGTCTTTGAGTTTCTAAAATTTCAAAAGAAGTTCATTATTCTCTTTAACTCAAAAGTATAAGTTTGAAAATTATGGTTTAAGATTTCTTTTTGCTTACAAGCTTTAAGAATAAGAGGAGAATAGAGATTTTAGAGTTGAGTATGATGATTCACAAGGTTTATATCACATATTTCACTATTCATAAGTTATGAGCTTTATATTTCAAACTTACTCAAGCTATGTGAGTCATTCATAATTGCATGCATGGATTTTACCAAGATTATTGATATTGTTTACTTAATGCGTAAACCCCCATACACTCAGTACATCCTCAAAGTACTGATCCATATATACGTCTGTGTGCCACATTGTCCCATAATGTAGGTTCAGGTACTCAGTCTCAGCAGTGCCAGTGATCTCCGAGTGCCTTGTCTACATTTCCACAGTGTTGAGTCCTCATGGTTTAAGGGCATATTTTCAGACTTTTAGTTATGATGTCAGTTGATTTTGTAGATTTCAGTTTGAGTCAGTTGGGGATTTGTCCTAATGGCTCTTTAGTTCTTGAGCAGTAGAGGCTTTGTCAGACAAGTGGTTGAAGTTTTCCAGGTTGTTTTCAGTATTGACATTCAGACTATGTTCTTCAGTTATCTTAATCCAAATTTGGCATATTATGTATTATTGCTTGGTTTAATTATCCTAAAGTAAGTGTTAGAAGTAATAGTAAGCTAAAAGGGTTAGCTTGGGGCTACTTGTAGCCTTAAGCACCGTGTGACGTTCCGGGATGAGATTTTAGGGCGTTACAAAAATCCACCACATATTCTTAAAGCATATCCTCTAGCACCTAAATAGTCCTCTCAGACTGAACATCCATTTGAGGATGAAAAGTTGCGCTCAAACGAAGTTGAGTACCCAACTCACCAGTACTCCAAAATTTGAGGTAAATTAAGTACCTTTACTATATATAATGGACACTGGGACACCATGTAATAAAAAAATCTCCCTAATGTAGATCTTGTCCAACTTCTCCATATTACAATTCGCTCTCATAGGTACAAAATGAGATGATTTGGTCAACCTATCCACAATAATCCAAATTGAGTCAAAATTCCCTAAGGTCAGCGGTAGGCCAAAAGTGAAATGACGATCAACTCCCACTTCCGCTTAGAAATGGGCATCCTCTGTATTATATCACTGGATTGTTGATACTTATACTTCACCTGCTGGTAATTTAGATATTTAACCACGAACTCCATGATATTCTTCGTCATACCATCCTACCAATAATGATGCTTTAGGTTATAGTACATCTTAGCTGCTCTTGAGTGAATGGAATATCTAGAACAATGAGCCTCCTCTAAAATAAGTCTAACTCATCTACCAACCCTTGATAAATAAGCTCGGCCACTAATCCTAAGAACTTTATCAAAATCAATAGATGTTGCCTTGTCCTCTCCATTCAAAACTCTGTTACGAATCACCCTCATCTATCATCATCAAACTGTTGAACTCAAATCTGCTCCATTAAGAAATATCTAGCCTTAACAAAGGGAAAAACATACCTGGGTGATAAAATATCAAGCCTAACTAACTAGTTAGCTAAAGATAGAACCTAAAAGGCCAAAGGTCGTTCTTGAGTCAAAAGATGAGTTAAATTCTCCATACTCGCTGCCTTTCAACTCAAAGCATCCCAATGAACATTGGCCTTACCTGTATGATAAAGAGTAGTGAGATCATAATCCTTAAGGAACTCAAGACATCGATGTTGTCTCATATTCAGATCTCACTGGGTGAAGAAATACTGAAAGCTTTAATGATCAAAGAAAATCTTATAATGGACTCCATAGAAGTAATGTCATCATAATTTAAGCAAAAAAATCATCGATGTCAATTTCAAATAATAGGTATGGTTATTCTTCTCACGAGGCTTCAATTGGTGATACACATACCCATCGCCTTAGCCTCCCACAACAGCAATACTGTGCCCAAGACAATACCATAAAAATAAAAAAATATGGTAAATTCGATGCTATCCTTGGGCACGATCAAGATAGGAGCTGAAGTCAACAACTCTTGAGCTCTTAAAAGCTCTCCATACACGCCTACTATCACTAAAAATCAATTTTCTTGTAGGAACTTGGTCAAAGAGCCGCACTAGAAGAAAAACCCTCTACATAACATTGACAATAACCTACTAAACCAATAAAACTCTAAATTTTAGTATGAGAAGTAGGTATAGACCAATTATAAATTATCGCTATCTTGGTCGGATCGACCATAATTCAATTCTTGATTGCCACATGATCGAATAAAGAAATAGAATCCAACCAAAACTTACACACACAGAACTTGGAATATAACTTCTCATCTCGTAACCTCTAAAGCACAGTCCTTAAATATCTCACATGGTGAACCTCATTCTTGGAATAAATGAAGGTGTTATGTATTAATACAATCATGAAGGAATTAATATACGATCGAAATACTCGATTCATCAACTTCATGAACCCTATTGGGGCATTGGTCAACACAAAAGACATGACTAAAAAAATCATAATGACCTTACCAAGTCCAAGAAGCCATCTTAAAAAATCTGAAGCTCTAATCCTTAACTGGTGATATCGAACCTCATGTCAGTCTTAGAAAACACCAAAGCACCCTAAAGCCAGTAAAATGGTTCATTAATATGAAAAACAGATACCTATTCTTGATGGACCCCTTGTTCAATTGCCTTTGGTCAATACACACATGCATAGATTCCATCATTATTCTACACAAACAAGACTGGGGCACCCCAAGGATACACACTAGGTCTAATAAAACCCTTACTCAACAAATCCTACACTGCTTCTTTAATTCTTTCAACTCAATTGGGCCATCCTATAAGAAGAAGTGGCAATAGGCTTCGTGGCTGACTTAACATCAATAGAAAAATCAATATCACGATCAGAATGCATACCAGGAAAATTTGTAGAAAAAATATATTGAAACTCCCTAACAACTTGGAAAAGATCCAAAAGAGGTAGTGAAGAAACACTAATATCGTGAATATAGGCCAAATAAGAAAGATACCCTTTCTCTACCATATGGAGAGCATGTAGAAAAGATGTAACCCCCTTCAGATTTGAATTAGGAGTAACCTTCTATGACAACCTTGGCCCACTTAAAGTAGCTAAAGTCACGATCTTGGCAAAACAATCCAAAATTGCCTTATGGTGAGCTAACCAATCCATACCCAAGATAATGTCAAAATTAACCATATCTAGGATAATCAAGTCTACCCAGGTCTCATGCCCCGCAAAGGTCACTACATAAGATCGATACACCTGATCCACCACTAAAGAATCTCCTACTAGGGTAAAAATATGAATAGGCACAACAAGAGACTCATATGCAATATCAAAACTAGTAGCAAAATCTATAAACACATAGCATATATAGTATAAACACATGGTATGGACTGTGTACATCTTACCCTCCCCAAACCCCATGCTTTGGGAATACACTGGGTTTGTTTTTGTTGTTGTTGTTGTTGTTCTAGAATGAAGTCAACCAATAGTAATCATAATCTGAAGTATGAATGAAAATACAACAGTATACTAAAATCAGGTATCGTAAGTATAAAAAGCATCGAATACATAACCGAATCTAAAATACATATACTTGTCTCTAACATGAGTAATTATGGACAAAATAGAATATGAAGACGTCCATAAGATACCCCAAACTCTGGAGCTTACCCTTACCTTTAAATATCACCTCAGATTGTATGAAATCATCTTCTTTGTACTCAAACTAAGACTGCACCGTAAGAGCATGATAGGAGTGAGTATGATCTAGTTATACCCAGTAGCTATCATAGGATGACTGAGCAAAGTAGAAAATAAAAACAAGTAAAAGATACTATGAGCACATCACTTGCAAACAAAAAAGTTTCCAAATGTAGTTCACACTGTCTCCACTAATAGTTTTAATATATAAAGACAATAAAGGAAACTACACGCAGAATAAAACAAAGGAAACTAACTACACACAATAATACATAGTAAGAATACAACAATGTAATGTAATGCAATGCAATGATGACGTGATGATAATGAATGTAAGCTATTGCATGGCTTTTTGTATATACTTTTCAAGCGTCAGTTCTTCAAGTAGGATCTGTGGGGGGTTCACAATCCGTATACTTTATTATATCTCAATTCATCTCTCCAACAAATTGACATGACCCAAAACTCTGGTTATGATGTCACTTATTGCGACTAAGCCATGACAAGTAAGCCAATAATCCAAATTGATATGTAAATGAAAATCATAACACAAATCCCAAGGTGAGACTTCTAGAATAAAGTCAAATCATATAACTATAATGATAACAGAAGTCTAAGTCACAATAATACTATACGCCATCCCAAAACTTGGCGTCACAGTGTAAAAACAATCTAAATACAACTCAAAATCCAAAAAATACAATTGAAAATCCAAAAAGACACGACAAGTCTATCACTGAATACAAAATAAGACATAACTAGAAAGGATGAGGTTAAAAGTCAATTCCGATAGCATAGATCGATTACTACATCGAAGGTATCAAATCACCGCTTGAACACAATTACCGTGCAGTGCACTCGTACCTAGATCTATACCAAAAGGGCATAATAGGGGTGAGTATGGTCCACTTGTACTCAGTAGGTATCATAGGCCGACTAAGCAACGTAGAAAATAAAGTATAAAAATACAAACAATGAGCATGTCACCTGCAAGCAGAAAATATCCTAAACGATAGCTCATATAGTCTCCACTAACAGTTCTAAATATAGAACATAAGCATGTAATAGGTATGTAAAAGAAATAAAATAGACATTAATAAGAAAAACATACAGAAACACAACATTGAAGATTCACAAATAAATGAAATGTAATGAGGATGATAATGATGATGATGTGATATGATCAAGGTTATCACATAACCTCCGTATACACCTATCGAGCATCAACGCTTCCAGATAGGACCCATGGGAGGTTCATAACTCATATACTATCTCAACACTCAAGTCCCAATCTCAACCTCAATATCCATATCTCTTCTCTGACTCTTGGGCTAAAATAGAGGATTTTGTAAAAATATCTTATTTCTGTTAAAATTAGTGTTTCCACAATGGTACAAATATCTCATTATTGTATGTATGATATAAGGATGTAATGCTCACAATCGACCCAATATGAATATCTCAAAATCCACTCAATAATATACAACTGAGTCCAAAATTCACTTAATATTTATATTAATCAACCATGATTATGTATAAGCAATGTACCATTAAAGAGAAGAACTTAAGTAAAACATCAATAATATCACCTAACCCCAACTTAGGTATTAGTATCAACAAAAGAGAAACCACATGCATACATAAGCCTAATAATATCAAATAATGGCCCCCAAATGGGCCACACACAGTAAATATCATCTCACACCACTAACAACAATAATATAATACCCCACACGAGCACATAATAGTTATAATATTATTTTCATATTTATTTCCCCCACCTATATCATGCTTTTATATAAAAAACAACTACCTAATCTAGTGTGAAGAAAGTTAAGCCATAACCTACCTCGTAATGCCAAAATTCAAGCCTAGAACCTTTCACGTGGAGCCTTTCCCTCCTAGAACGACCTCAAAATCAACTAAAACATACAAATATAGAATCTATGAGTCAAAAGAAAGCCAATGAAATCGATATTGCTATACCAAACTCTGAATCCAAAATTAAGTCAAAAGGGGCCCATGGGAGCCGCTCATGGATTTCTAAAAATTAAATCCATCATGAGACCCCTCAAAGGACAAGAAATTCGTGCTTAAAATTTAATCACCATTGGAGTCTGAATTGGGGACCGAATCAACCCGAAGAGTTAAAGAAAATAAGAGGAAAACAATGAGAATTTAATGACAAATTATGACAGAAACTTACAGATAAATGGGAAAATGGTCACCTCAACGTCTCCAACCCAAGCCTCACTTCAAACCAAGGATCTCCTACTTAATTCAAGCTCCTACAAGTGAAAAATGGAGGTTTTTAAGCTTGGAACAATGGTTGGAAAAAGAGATATATAAGAATATCAATGATGGTCACTTACGCCATCAAATGATCGCTTAATTCATCATCACGTATTCCGCCAAGGGATCGCTTAAGCGGCACCACTTAAGCCATCAACGGGTCGCTTAAGACATCACACCAACAACTTAGGCACCAATAATATACCAAGTCTAAAAATTCTATGAACGAACCCTTGGAATTCATTCGGGACCCCAAGAAAAAGATGATTATGCTACTAGGCTAATGTTAATGTTTTTGACTTAATCGAGATGTTAGATTTTTGAAAATAGAATATTTTCAAAAAATTGACTCCTGATACCTAATTTCATAATTTTCCAAATCAAGGGTCAAAATGAGATCCAAAACTGGCGTAGTTTGTTTTGCCATCTAATGCACAGAATAATAAATGTTGACCAAAATCAATTATAAGGCCCCTTTTAAACTCTAAAAACTATAAACTCACACAAATCATTTTGAATCGCATTGGAAATTATGCCAACCCTTCCTAAACCCTAAAAACATTACAAAGCAATCATAAGGAGGGGTAAAATGGTCAAACCACATAGAAATACAAACTTCACAGAATCAAGTCCTTACAATATCCACCATTAAGAATCTTTTTCGTCCTCGAACTAAAGGCAATGGGAATACCTAAATCATCAAAAGGCTGAGGATAACTACTACGTATGTCAGACTAGACCTCCTAAGTAGCCTCATCTACAGGATGGTATCTCCATTGAACCATGACCACTGAAATATCTCTAGAATGCAGGTGCCTAATATCTCAGGGTAAAATAGAGACTGGCTCCTCAATAAAGAACAACCTCTCATCTAACTACATTGCATCCCAGCGAATGACATGAGACTTATCTGGAATATAAAGCCGTAGCATAGATACATGAAAAATTGGAGAAATAATGAATAAATCTATAGGATATGCTAACTCATAAGCTACATCCCCAATTATTTGAAGAATCTCGAATGGGCCAATTTACCTGGGAATAAGGTTTCCACTCTTCTCAAACCTCATCATGCCCTTCATGGGTGAAACACAAACAAAGACTCGATCACGTACACTAAATCTCAAGGCACAAAGTTTACAATCTACATAACACTTTTGCCTACTCTAAGCCGCTTGAACTTTATCCTAAATGACCCAAACTCTATTCAAAAACTCACAAAGTAAGTCCATACCTCAAGGTATAATCTTAGAAACCATAAACCAACCAATCAAAAAGTAATAACGCTTATCATATAAGGCCTCAAAGGGTGCCAACTCAATACTAGAATGGTATCTATTATTATATACAAACTCCACCTAGTCTAAATGCTTTTCCTGCTGACCTGTAAAGCCTATAACACAAGCGCGGAGCATATCCTCTAAAACTTGAATAATATATTCCAACTGATAGTCGGTTTGGGGGTAAAAGGTTGAGTAAAGATCAACCTGGATACCTAACTCCTCCTAAAATGCCTTCTAGAAGTAAGATATGAAAACTGAACCTCTATAATAGACATTGGTATGCCATGGAGATAAACTATCTCACAAATATAGATACGGGCTAACCTCTCAACACTAAAGAAAACTTGTAAAAAAATAAAATAAGCAGACTTAGTCAATCAATCTATGATAACCTAAATAATGTTGAAACTACGAGAAGTATGAGGCAATCCAGTCACAAAGTCCATAGTGATCCATTTCTACTTTGACTCGGGGATGGGTAACCTATAAAGTAGACCACCTATCCTAAAATGCTCGGCCTTTACCAGCTGGCAACATAGGAAATGAGCTATAAAATCTGTTACATCCTTTCTCGTACCACCCCACTAGTAGTGCTATCTCAAATCATAACACATCTTAGTCACTCCTATATGAATGAAGTACCTAGAATAATGAGCCTCCTCCAAAATCAATCTCATCCAATCACCTACTCTTTATACACAAATTTGGCCTCCAATCCTTAAAACATAACTAAAGTCAAGTGAGGCTTCCTTCTCCTCGCCACTCAACACCTTATCTTGAATTACTTTCAACCCAACATCATCAAATTGATGATCTTAATTATGCCCCAAAAAGAAATGTCTACCCTTTAACAAACCAAAAACACACCCAGGTGTTAAAATATCAAGCCTAGCCATCTGGTTAATGATACACAAATAAAGTATAGAATTAAAAATTAAACTACGATATGAATACGAAAGATAAAGATTGATAGAATGCAAGTAATAGATAGACACAATGGATGAATGAATACCAAAAAAAGAGTGTATCAAACCCCTAACCATCTACTCAATGTAAAACAAAGAACCTAACTTCTACGTAGACCTAAAGGAAATTGGATTCTTGAGAAACCATGTTTCTAAATGGAAAATCAACACAAACAATTCCATGCTTGACACAAGATAATCCAAGCTTGTTTCATATAATCCAAGCTTGTTTCATACTTTCACTAGTGTTTACATTTATTAATCATCAATACCTACTTAATGAAAGCAAAGTCCTATTTATAGTCTAGGCTAAGTTATTATATCATATGAACCCAAAAGTGACCTATTTAGGAAAGACTGAACATAGAAGCCCGTTAAACACATGCTTGAGCATTTGTAGAGCATATGAGGTGTACCCCAAGGGTATCGTGTTCTATTTTGACCCGCTCTAGTGGATCTATAGTTAGTTGGGTGCACCTCTAAAGTGGATAGGGTACATTTCCTCTTTTGGGGGATTTCTAGGCCTGTTTTGTCTTCCCTTGGCCTCTCTAACATCCCCTGAGCCTCCTTGATCATCATAATCATCCAATGGACTCTTTTTGATAGGCATCAATAAGTCATCAAGTGTCACTTGACCCATAAGCATCCTCTTTATCAACCCAGAGGCCATTTGGATTGTATCATCCTCTTCTTCTTGAAGAAGATTCATCCTTGAATCTATAACCTTTAAACACAAGAAAAGAAAATACAACCAATATTTCCTCATGGAAGGAGGGTTAGAACAAGGGTTAAAATCAAAACATCCATGCTAAGAAGGTACACATTTTACATACAACCAACAATCCTTTATTATCAATAGAAAGAATTCATCATGCACTACACAAAGATGCTGTCTATAAGAAGCCTTATGAAACAAGAAAACTACCAAGGTCATAAGACACAGGTGTTTTATTATTTCACCATAAGACCATATCTAAGAACTCCCACCTCTATATAAATAAATCCAATATCAACATGGATGCCATCAAATGCAAAAAGATAGTAAAGAAAGGTATGAAGAAGATGAGTCCCGTCCAAGGTGTTTCTATGCTTAAGAGTAGCAAGGTACTTAATAAATCTAGTAACCAACTCACTAGAAGTTAGAATAACCAAGGAATGAGTCAATTCATTAGGATGCACATCACCCTTCCTTCCAAGACAACCCATGTTCACATAAAATGCATTTTCAACACAAACATGGTCATCATCACAAGCAAAAAGATAGAAAAGAGAAGAGTTAAGGAAACCATTCTCATCAAAATTACCCTCAAACATGTGTTTACAATAAGATAAGACAAGACCTTTGAAGCACATTAGATCTTTTCTCTTCAACCAACTTCTCTCAAGAAGTGCATTCACTAATGGAATTATTCTATTAGAGGAATAAGAGAATCTATGAGAAATCTATTCACTCCAAGCGAAAGGGTATACCCAAAAAGTTGGGTGACTTCTTTTCATGTCACTTAGCATGCTTCTAAGAGTCCTTCCTATTAGTTAAACTTGTCCAACCACATAACTGTAACAAGGATTAGGAAACCAAAATTGTATATCAAGTACACACCAAGGACTCTTCTTACGAGAATAAATAGATTGGGAATTAAGATTGTAAGGCCCACAAAATTCAAGCACCAAAGGAAAACACCATAAAAGAATCGTGAAGACACTAATACTCTTATGGTGTTACTTGATTTCAATAAATTTCAAGGATCTATTCTATATAAAGAAAATATCATCATGTCTCTAAGGATCACTAGGAATAGGAGGGGATAGGTACATACCTTGGAAGCAACGCCTTGAATTTGTTCTCTTTTCCTCCATAGGTGCTTTACAAGGATGTTTCATTCCATGCATTTAATTGGAACAATAGGCTTGATCCTTTTGCCTCTTTGTAGGAATTCCTTTGGTAGGTAACTCCTTCCTTTGATCCATGGGGTTAGATTCTTCACTCCTTGTCCTAAAGTCCCATTGAACCATAGGAGTTTGATTAGGTTTCTTCTTTGAGTTAAGTCTTCATCAACTTTGGAGTCCTTGAATAAAAAATCATCTACCCTTAAAACTTATGCTTATGAGAGGTTTTATTTGAGTCCTCCTTTGCAAACATTACCTCATGAACCTATAAGAGAGAAATATTGGTACTAGGAAAAATGCTAGTTCCATGGTTAGCATGTAATAAAGGCTTAGGTTGGACAATTTCCACAGATAAGTGTTCCATGTCTCCCTTATTCAATTCAACCCTTGGCTCACTCAACTCTACTTCTTGAGCCAAGTTTTTTTCTTCATTCTTAGCTTCCTCTTTCCTTTCATCCTTAACTTGATTAGGTTGACCATGGTTTAGTGGAGTTTGGGGTAGTTTAAGAAAGGTATTTTGAGTGTGTCCACTCAAGGAAACTTGAAAGTTTGGTGGATAGGGAAGGGTGGAGTTAGAAAAGTTTAGATGATCTATCATTTTATACATCCTCCAACCAAGTGAATTTATCTTAGCATCCATGGAATTAATTTTACGGTTAAGAGTTTCAAGGGCCGCTAAAATAGCACTTGGTGAGTCGTATTCATGGGTTGCGAAGTTTCTTCTTCCATTTCTATTGTACCTAACAAAGAAATGCTAAAACAACAAAACAAAGAAAAACCAAAAAATAGGTTAAAGTTAAGAAATCAACCTCATAAGCTCTCAAAATTTACACCTTTAGTTTATCTCTCAATTGGCGTTGCAAGTGTTGATAAGTCATTTATACTCCAATAAGAATGCTTGGTACCAATTGTGGCTTGAGGTCAGAATAGATTCTTACTTCAAAGACTCAAGGATAAACTGTATACGGACTTGAATCAAGAACTAACAACAAATTGAAAAAGAGAAAAGCTAAGAAGAAATAGGACTATAAAAGAAAAGGACTCAAGAAATAATTAGTCAACTTAGTATATGAATTACTAGTTGAGAGTAGTTTAAGAATCAAAATAAGAGATTAGGAATCAAGAAGTTGAAACAAAAGAATCAAATCTTGAGAAAATGAGTAATTGAAGTGTTGAATTGAGTTTGGAGGCTTGAAATTTGCTTTTGGGCCTTGATGTGCATTGGCTGGTGGTAATCTGCGTAGGTCAGCCTGCTCTAGCAGGTGTGGCACATTTCCAAGGTAGCTTGGATGCAGATTAGAGGGCCAAATACTGTTTTGAGGTGCTGAAGCACCTTGGGTGCACCTCCAAGGCACTTGCAAAGCAAGTTGGCCAAAAGAACAGCTTACACCAACACTTGTACTTCCAAATGGTTTCCCCTTTTGTCCTCATCTTGGAATATTATTAGAATATTATTGGATGCTTTAGGACAAACAATTTTTCACCAATTTTCTTTATTCATTTTGGATCTAACAATAACTTTTGATGGAGATTCAACTTGAAGATTTGAATGTCTTCAAGAACATCAATAACATTAACTTTTTCTCCAGAGCTCAACATGAGTTGAACTTTTGAATGTAAGCACCTTTCAACATTCTAAACTCATTACCAACATCATTTAGTTCAAATTATTCCCAAATTTTGGAGATTTTTCAATTCACATCAAACTTCTTCAACCCAAGCTTTCAACAAGGATAGAACACTCAAATAAACTCTGATTTGACTCAAATTTTGTTTATGGACTCGTATAGTGTTAGAGAACACAATTCTAATACTAGATACACAATAAAAAACATAAAATCAAAAACTCAAATTTTGACCTAGGGCTAAAAATGTGAATAGTACTTTTTTTGGAATTTCTAATTTTGACACTTCTTCTTTTGTTGATTTTTAAGATAACAAAACCAAGATTGGATTTGTGGGAACAACATCAAGCTTGGATTTGATACCAAATTATACATGAACAAAGTACAAAATCAAAAACTAAACTATGATACGAATAAAAAATATAAAGATAAATAGAAAGCAAGTAATAGGTAGACATAATGGATGAATGAATAGCAAACTAAGGGTGTTTCAAACCCCTAACCCTCTACTCAATGTAAAACAAAGATCCTAAATCCTACATAAACCTTAATGAAATTGGATTTTCGAGCAACCCACGTTTCTAAATGAAAAATCAACACAAGCGATTCCACGCTTGCCACAAGCTAATCCAAGCTTGTCTCACAATTTCGCAAGTGTTTAAATCCATTAATAATCAATTAAATACCTACTAAATAAAAGAGAAGTACTATTTATAGTCTAGGCTAATTTATTACATTATGTGGGCCCAAAAGTGACCCATTTAGGAAATACTAAACATAAAATCCCATTAAGAACAAGCTTGAGCATTTGTAGAGCATATGGGGTGCACCCCAAGGGTATAGTGGGCTGTTTTGACCTGCTCTAGCGGATCTATAGCGGGTTGGGCACACCTCCAAAGAAGATGGGGCGCATTTACTCTTCCGAGGGATTTCTAGCCCCGTTTTGACTTTCCTTGGCCTCTCTAACATCCTTTGAGCCTCCTTGATCATCATAATAATCCAATGGACACCTTTTGATAGCCTTCAATAAGTCATCAAGTGCCACTTGACCCATAAGCATTCTCTTTAGCTACCCAGAGGCTATTTAGATTGTGTGAGTTAGCCAAAGACTGAACCTTTAAGGCCAAGGGCCTCTACTGGGAAAAAAGATATGCCAAACTACCCATACTAGTCAATTTTTGGCTTAAAGTATCTGAGATCACATTAGCCTTGTCTGGACAATAGAAAATAGTAAGGTCATAATCCTTAAGCAACTCAATCCAATGATGCTTCCTCATATTCATATCTCACTGGTTAAAGTAATACTAAAGGCTATAGTGATTCGAGAAGATCTCACAATGGACTCCATATAAATAGTGCCTCCACAACTTAAAAGCATTTGCAACACACACAACTCCAAATCATGGGTAAGGTAATTATTCTCATGAGGCTTTAATTGATGAGAAGCATATGCAATCACCTTACCCTCCTACATCAACACAACACCTAAGCCAAAACCAGAAGCATCACAAAAGTTAGTAAATCTTACTCCTTGCTTAGGTAAAGTCAAGATAGAAGTTGAGATCAATAAATCCTTCATATTTTAAAATCTCTCCTCACAAGCATCGAACTATTTAGAAGAAATCTTATTCTAAGTAAACCTTGTTAATGGAGCTACAATAGATAAAAAACCCTCAACAAATGTAGATAGTATCTAGCTAAACACATAAAACTCTAAATCTCAATAGGACAAGTTGGCCTAGCCTAATAACAAACCGCTATAATCTTAGTTAGATTAACCAAGATACCATCCATGGTCATGACATGATCCAAAAAAGTGATAGACTAGAACCAAAACTTACACTTGGAGAACTTAGCATACAAATTCTCATCTCTCAACCTTTAAAGAACAATCCATAAATGCTCCTTATGGTCTACCTCACTCTTGGAGTAAACTAAGATGTCAATTATAAATATAATGACAAAAGAGTTGAGATACGATTGAAACACCTAGTTCATCATGTAACACCCTAAATTTTGGTCCTTGGAAAATTTCCTGAGTTTAAACTCACTGTCCAACCAATGAATTATCATATAAGTTGTGAGGTCACCATCGGGTCGTAGGACCCCAATTCATAGGGTGACCAGTGAGGTTTCCCAAGGTGTATGTTTTGAGTACGACTAGACTCAATGAGTCTTTAAGACTCTAAATGAGTTGTATAGTTCTTCTCATAGCTAAACCAGTAAAGTTGCCTAATGATTCTGCCTTGAAAAAAACTAGGACCCTACGTGTCGTGATGATTCCTTACGAGTCATAGTGTGTGACTCGTAGGGTCAATAGTGAGGGATACCTGAGCTTCTATCCAAGCTACGATTGAATATCACGTGTCTTAAGGTGTTCTTATAAGTCATAAGGTCACCCATGACGATTGGGGATAGTTTTTCTGCATGATTTTCATTAAGGATAAATTAGTCTTTTCTTTTATCCAACTTCTATTCCATGAATTAAAAACCCTTTTGTAGACCTATTATCAACAAAATATCATAGAATAAACATCATTCTTCTCTCTCAAATTCCCCAAAGCAAGAATAAGCTAGGATTTCTTAAAGTTGATCAATTAGAGCTCTTAAGGGTGATTTCTCTCAATAGTTGTGATACCTTCAGGCATGTCACTCTTCCCCAAAGCTTATTTTATTAAAATCATGTATTTAAATTGTTATTCATATGATTTAATTGTGGTTTATGAATATTGGTTTAAGGATTTTGGAATGAATGTTTTTTGAATTGGATTCCTATGATTTGTATGTATTTTTTATGCTTTATCAATGGTTTTTGAACCAATTTGGTGCATGGGTATGGGAATTCAAATGGGGTTGAAGAAATCCCCTAATTTGTTGATTTTGGAATGGAAATTGGTTCGTGAAATTATGGTTCCCTCAATCCACTTACGTAATTGCCTTTGAATTATGATTTGTTACTTGGTTTGGCTTATTAACCTATACTATTGCAATGTATAAATGGTTAAATGGATGAAATGAGTTTTAAAGGCCTTGTTGGCCATGTTTTTCCTCTTAAACTTATTTTAATGAACAAAAGGGGTCAAGGCATTCTCCCGAGTTGATTTGATAAACTATAGAAAAAGGGTTGAGGCATTTCCCAAAACTTGATTTAATGAAAAATAGGAGGTTGAAGCATTGCCCAAGTAATGGAATTGATATGGCATAATGATAAGCTTGTAAGCATGACGGTATGACAATACCTATGGAGTGCCTTAATGTATAATTCCTTGTTAAATAAAAGAGGTATGCGAAACTTGTTTTAATTGGGCTTAATTAGGATTATATAGCTAAGTTGTGTAGGTGTGAGTTCTGGAGACATAATACTAGAAACTCACATTTTTGTTGTGAGGATTCGTCTTGATGACTTTGTGCATGGTTCACACTATTGATATATTTTATATTCAGGATTGATGTGGGGTCTAGGCATTCCCTAGTCTTCTTTGATACCTTTGGTTCATACAACTAACATATACTGGGGACCTTTCAGTAGGGGAAGATGAACGCATATAGCTAATGGGTACCTGTTCATGAGAGTTGAGCAACATAGTTCAGGCTAATATTTTAATATCTTTTTAAAAGTTGTTCCCTATCTCAATATGTTATTTATATATATATATAATAATGTGTACATAGTTTATTGTTGGATTTGACTTGGCATTATTTTACCCCTTGTCCCTGAGTTACATAGTAATGTTCACCCCGCTAACCATTTCGAGATGATGTATCCCTATGTGATGTAGGGAATAGAGATACTTCTATTTTTTCTACATAGTGGTAGGTGATTCAGGGACCGTTCATATGTCAATTTGAAGTGGTAAGACTCATTCTACCAGAAGGCCATTCCTTCTTGGTTTATTTTGTGTCTTATACTATTTCTCAAGGCTATTTTTGGCTATTATTGGGGCCATGAGTTGACTTAGATTTGTTTGTTTTGTTTAGAGGCTTTACGGATTCATATGGATTGGGATTTTGTATTATGAATTCTTAGTACATTCTTATTATTGATTATTATATCTTATTATATGTTTAGAATTCATCTACTACTAGGTGTGTTGTACTTTGTTTGACTAGGCAAAGGGGGTGGTCTCTGGTCCTCGGTGGACTTGAGATACACATCATGTCCAGGCCTTGGTTTAGGTTGTAACAAAGTTGGTATTAGAGCCATAGTTTTATTGATTTATTCATTTGCTGACCCAGTTGGTGACTTCTTAATCTCGTCAGCCTGATCGCATTGGTTTTGTTGCTCCATCTTCTAAGATCACTAGAGTTTGCTAGTTTATAAGGCTAAATCCTCTGACCTTTACTAGCTCTAAGGTGTAAGAAGATTCTTAAGGTTTCTTAGTTGAGATGAATAAGATATTCATGGTCGTGCATGCTACTGATGCGGAGGTGGTGGAGTTTGCTACATATCAATTGAAGGACGTAGCTTATTAGTAGTATGAGGAGTGGGATCAGTCAAAGGGTTATGAGATGGATTTAGCCTTATGTTATGAGTTTTCTGGTGCCTTCCTGGATTATTTCTTTCCTCAAGAGTTATGAGAGATAAAGTTGAGGAGTTTATGAATCCAATACGGGGTAGAATGACTATGAAAAATCATACCTTGAAATTTTATCAATTATCCTGTTATGCTCCAAAGTTGGTATCTTCTATAAGGGATAAGATGAGAAAGTTTAATTCAGGCTTATCTTGAGACTTTGTATTAGAGTACAAGGCCACCTTACTGAATAATTACATGGATATCTCTGGGCTTGTGGTGTATATGCAATTGGTTAAGGAGGAAAATAAGAAGTAGGTAGAAGAATGGGAGAGCAAAAGTAAAAGATCTAAGTATTCAAAGTAGGGTGGAGGCTAGAAGAATAGTGGTAGAGATGGAAGGCAGTGGTCTAAGAAAAAGTGTGGAAATTTTGGTTTTTATTCTGCGGCTAGTACTCTATATCCTAAGCTATCTAGTGATCTCTTCTTTTGGAGAAATAGTGGGTTTAAGGCACTAGGTGCCCAATATCAGGCTAGTGGGGCCCAGTCAGCTCCGTCATATTATTCTTGCAGGTTTTGTAGACGTTTGCACTGTGGTTTTTTGATGAGTGGAGAAATAAGTATTTTGGATATGGATAACCTAGCTATATTTAGAAAAACTATCCTTCAGGTGATATTACTACTAAGGTTAATAAAGTCCCTCTTGCTACATTTTCTCTCCAGTACCAAAAGGTGCTACTTTTGGCTCTGACATTGGCTAGGGTTATTTGTATGCTATTGCCGCTCGTTAGGAATCTGAGGCTTCTCCTAATGTTATCACTAGTATGATACAACTCTTTTCTTATGATGTGTATTGCTTACTTGATCTAGGGCCTACTCTTTCTTATGTGACCCTTTTTGTGGTTGTTCATTTTGCTTTTGGCCTTGTTTTTATTCTTGATCCCCTTTTTTGTGTCTACCCCGATAGGAGACTCTATTATGTCTAAAAGAGTCTATAAGGGTTGTGTGGTATCTATCTATAGTAGAGAGACATTAGTGGATCAGATAGAGTTGGACATGTTAGACTTTGATGTTATCTTGGGGATAGATTAGCTCTATTCATGCTATGCATCTCTTGATTATAGAACCCGAAGGGTCAGTTTCCAATTCTTGAATAAACCAGTGATTGAGCGGGAAGGAAGTTCCCTAGTTCCTAAGGAAAGGTTCATTTATTATATAAGAGTCCGAAAATTAATTTCTAAGAGGTGTCTATATCATTTACTTTGGGTTAAGAATTCAAATTTTGAGGGTCCTTTTTCGCATTTATCCCTGTAGTCAATGAGTTTTCTGAAGTATTTCCTGATGATATTTCTGGTATTTCTCCCAATAGGGAGATAGACTTTGGGATTGACCTATTACTAGGTACCCATCCTATCTCTATTCCTCTCTATTGAATGACTCTAATTGAGCTGAAAGAACTTAAGGAGCAGTTGAAAGATTATCTTGATAAGGTTTTTATTCGCCCTAGTGTTTCTTCGTGAGGTGCTTTTGTTCTTTTCTTTCATAAGAAGGATGGCTCCCTTTGAATATGTAGATAATACCGCCAGTTAAATAAGGTGATAGTAAAGAATAAGTGCCCTCTTCCTAGACCAGCTTCAGGGTGCTACGTACTTTTTTAAGATTGATCTTTGGACTGGTTATCAGGACTGTTTATCATAAGTTAAAGATTAGGGAGGTGGATATCCTTAAGACTGCTTTCTGTACCTGATATGATCATTATGAGTTTTTGGTCATGTCTTTTAGGTTGACTAATGCTTCGACTGCATTTATGGACCTTATGGATGGAGTATTTTATTAGTTTTTAGACTGTTTGTTATTGTGTTTATTAATGACATATAGGGATATTCAAAGTACGAGAAAGATCATGCTAATCACCTTTGTATAGTGTTGCAGATTCTTAAGGATCAATATTTATATGCTAAGTTTTTGAAGTGTGAGTTCTGGTTGAGGGTTATGACTTTTCCTGGTCATGTTGTCTCTAGTGAGGGTATCATGTTGGATCCACAGAAGGTTGAGAAAGTTAATAAGTGGCCTAGACTCACAACTCTAATAAGTATTCAAAGGTTCTTAGGTTTAGCGGGGTATTATATGAGGTTTGTAGAGAGTTTCTCTTCGATCGTTGCTTCATTGATAGAGTTTACTCAAAAGTAGGTAAAGCTTCTATGGTTCGATGCTTGTGAGGGTAGCTTTGAGAAGTTGAAGGATAAGTTGACCTCCACTCTGGTTTTGACCCTACCCAAGGGTATTGATAGATCTATTGTTTATTGTGATGTATCTTGTGTGGGTCTGGGTTGTTTACTGATGCAGTATGGAAAGGTTATAGCATATGCTTCTAGGCAGTTTAAAATGCATGAGAAAAACTATCCGACTCATGATTTAGAGTTATTGGCTGTGATTTTTGATTTGATGATATGACATCATTAATTGTATGGGGTTTACGTGACATATATTTAGACATAAGAGCATGCAGTATGTGTTCAACCAGAAGGAGTTAAACCTCAGGCAAAGAAGATGGCTTGAGTTGCTCAAATACTACAACATGAGTCTCTATTATCATCTAGGTAAAGCTAATGTGGTTGGTAATCCCCTTAGCTAGTTTTCCATGGGAAGCTTGATCATGTTGATGAGGAGACGCAAAGTTTGGTGAAGGATGTTCAACCTCTAGATAATCTTAGAGATCGTGTTTTGGATTTTGAGTATGGAGGTGTGATTATGCAAAATGTTGTGAAGTCATTTCTTAGTACTGAGGTGAAGGAGAAATAAATTTTGGATAGGCTGCAGAAAGTCCTAGCTTTTGAAATTGGTGGTGATGGTATCATGAGGTACCAAGGTAGACTGTGTGTTCCTAATATTGATGGGCCACGGAAAGGATCTTGGATGAGGCTTACAAGTTGAGGTACACTGTCCATCCTGGTTCGACAAAGATGTACCGTGATTTGAAAGAGATCTATTGGTGGAATAACATGAAAAGGGATATAACAAGTTTTGTGGCTAAGTGTTTAGTTTGTCAGCAAGTGAAGGTGGAACATTTGAGGCCTAGTGATTTGTCTTTGGAGATTGAGTTGCCCATGTGGAAATAGGAAGCGGTTAATATGGATAGTTTTACTAGTCTTCCGCTGTCTTGTAGTCAGTTTGACTCAATTTTGATCATCGTGGATAGGATGACTAAGTGTGCTCACTTCTTTCCAGTAAGGACTAACTTTTCTACAGAGGATTATGCTAAGATTTTCATTTTGGAGATCATCAAGTTGCATGGTGCACCTATTTATACTATATATCTTATCGAGGTATGCAGTTCTCTTCTCACTTTTGGCATTCTTTTCAGAGAGATTTGGAGACTAAGGTTAATCTTTGCACCACTTTCCACCCTCAGATAGATGGACAAGTAGAAAGGACTATTTAGACTTTTGAGGATATTCTAAGGGCATGTGATTGACTTTGGTAGTAGTTGGGTTTATCATCTGCCTCTTATAGAGTTTGCATATAATAACAACTATAATTCGAGTATTTAGATGGCTTTATTTTAGGCCTTGTATGGTAGGAGGTGTAGGTATCCTATTGGGGGATTCGAAGTTGGTAAGACTAGGTTGTTTGGCCCGAACTTGGTTCACCAAGCCTTGAAAAAGGTAAAGGTGATTCATGATAGACTTAAGTCTACCTAGAGTCACCAAAAGACCTATGCGGATGTGAGGCAAAAGGAGTTAGATTTTAATGTTAGAGATTGGGTGTTCTTAAAGATATCTCCTAGGAAAAGGGTGATGAGGTTTGGAAAGAGGGGGAAGCTCAGTTCCCATTATGTTAGCTCATACTTGATTTTGAGAAAGATGGGTAATATGGCTTATGGGTTGGATTTTCCTTTGAGTCTGCGTTCTATCCATCCGGTCTTTCATGTTTCAATATTGAAGAAGTAAGTGAGTGATCTTTCTTTGGTATTTCCTTTGAAAAATGTGGGTGTTTCAGATTCCTTATCTAATGAGGAAGTCCTAGTTGGGATTTTAGATAGGAAAGTCTGTTATTTAAGGACTAAGGAGGTGGATTCGGTGAAGGTTCTACGAAGGAATCATAAGGTTGAAGAACCTACTTGGGAAGCTAAAGAGAACATGAAGTCCAAATATCCATTTTTGTTTTTCGCTTTTGATAATCATGCTTAAGGTATATATATTCCTTAATATCTTTATTTTCTGTCTTTGTTAAAGGAAATTGTGGTTGTGTTCTATGTTAAATCATGCTAGTATATGCCTTGCTTCAACCTTTAGGGATAGTTGATCTTGGGTGGGTGGGGGTGGGTGGGTGGGGAGAAAGTAACACCTTGTATTTTTTCCTTGGAAAATTCCCTGAGTTTTGAACTCATTGCCCAACCTACGACTTACCTTATGAGTCGTGAGGTCAACACAGGGTTGTAGGACCCCAAAATTGTAGGGTTACCAGTGAGGTTGCCCAAGGTGTCTGTTCTGAGTACAACTAGACTCAATAAGCTGTCAAGACTCTAAACGAGTCATGTAATGCTTCTCGTAGCCAAACCAGTAAAGGTGCCTAATGATTCTGCCTTGATAATGACTAGAATCCTATGTGTCGTGATAACACCTCACGAGTCATATTGTGTGACATAAGGTTAACAGTGAGGGATCCCTAAGCTACTGTCCAAGCTACGACTGGACATCACGAGTAATAAGGTGTCTTTACGAGTCATAAGGTCACCAGCGACAACTGGGGACAATTTTCCTGCACGATTTTACTATGGGAAAATTAGTCTTTCTCTCATCCATCTTTTATTCTATGACGTAAAACCCCTTTGTAACCCTATTATCATCAAAATATCATAACATGAACATCATTATTCTTTCTCTAATTTCCCAAATCAAGAATAAGCTAGGGTTTCTCAAAGTTAATCAATTAGAGCTTCCAAAGGGTGATTTCTCTCCATAGCTGTGATACTTTCAGGCATGTTACTCTTCCCTAAAGCTTTTTTTTTTTGAAAGAATATTTTTAAATTGTTATTCATAATATTAAATTGTGGTTTATGAATATGGGTTTGAGGGTTTTGTAATATATGTATCTTGAATTGGATTCCCATGATTTGTATGCATCGTTTATGATTTATCAACTCTTTTTGAACCAGTTGGGTGCTTGGGTACGGGAGTTGGAATGGGGTTCGATACAATCCCCTAATTTGTTGATTTTAGAATGAAAATTGGTTTGTGAAATTGTGATTCCCTCAACCCACTTGCGTAATTGACTTTGAAATATGATTTGTCACTTGGTTGGAATTATTCGTCTATACTATTGCATTGTATAGATTGGTTAAATAGATGAAATGAGTTTTAAAAGCTTTGTTGGCCATGCTTTCACTCTTAAACTTTTTTTAATGAACAAAGAGGATCGAGGTATTCTCCCAAGTTGATTTAATAAACTAAAAAAGGGGTCGAGGCATTCCCTAAAACTTGATTTAATTAACAAAAGGCAATCAAGGCATTCCCCCAAGTAATGGAATTGATATGGCATAATGATAAACTTGTAAGCATGATGGTATGACGATACCTGTGGAGTGACTTAATGTATAATTTCTTACGAAATAGAAGGGGTATGTGAAACTTTTTTAATTAGGATTAATGGGGATTATGTAGATAAGCCGTGAAGTTGTGAGTCTCGTAAGACAAATACTGGAAACTCACGTTTACCAATGTAAGGATTGTCTTGATGACCATGTGCATGGTTCACACAATTGATATATTCTGTATCCAGGATTGACGTGGGGTCGGTGAATTCCTTGATCTTCAACGATACCTTCGATTCATGCAGCTAATACGCACTAGGGCCCTTTCAGCAAGGGCAGCTGAACCCATATAGCCATGGGTGTCTGTTTATTAAGGTTAAGATACATAGTCTAGGCTAATATTTTACTATCATTCTAAACCTTGTTCCCTATACCATTACCTTATTTATATTTGTATATGATGATGTGTACATAGTTTTGTGTTGGATTTGACTTGGCATTATTTTACCCCTTATCCCTGAGTTACATGCTAGCTTTTACCCCACTAATCGTCTCCAGAATCTGTATCCCCATACAATGCAGGGAATGAAGATACTTTTATTTTTCCCATGCAGTGATAGGTGATTTGTGGACCGTTTGTGAGTCGGCTTGAAGTGGTAAGCCTCTTTCTTTCGGAAGGAAATTACTTCTTTATTTTTTTTATGTCATAGACTATTTCTCTTGGCTTATTTTGGCTATCATCGGGTGCATGTACTGACTTAGATTGGTTTGGTTTGTTTAGAGGCTTTGTGGATTACTACGGATTGGGATTTGGTATTGTGTTTTCTTAACACATTCTTATTATTGATTATTCTATCTTATTATATATTCAAAATTCATTCGCTTCTAGGTGTGCTGTGTTTTGTTTGACTTGGAAAAGAGGGTGGTCTCTAATCCTCAGTGGAGTTGAGATACCCGTAACTGCCAAGCCCTAGTTTGGGTTATGACACATCAACTCCATGAATGTGATTGGTGTATTAGTCAACCCTAAGTACCTGACCATAAACTCGTAATGATCGTATCGAGTCCAAAAGGTTGTCTTCAGAATATCCTAAAATTTAATCCTCAACTTATGATACTCGAACCTCAAATTATTCTTCAAAAACACTGCATCACCCTAAAGGTGATCAAACAAATCATTAATATGGGGAAGAGGATACTTATTATTAACCGTTACCTTGTTCAATAATAGATAATCAATACATATATGCACTCATCCTTTATCTTCAAAACAAGACAGGGAACCCTAAGGTGATACACTAGGACAAATAAATCCCTTATTCAACCATTCCTGCAACTGATCCTTTGATTTCTTCAACTCCGTTGGGACCATCGTATAAAGAGGAATAGAGATGAGCTTGGTGCCTGACTCAACATTCATAGCAAAGTCAATATCATAATCTGGAGGCATACCTGACAAATTCATATGGAAGACATCAATAAACTCACGGATAATACGAGCAGAATCCAAAGGAGGTGGTAACTCAACACTAGTAACACAAATATGGGACAAATAAGACAAACACCTCTGTACCAAGCAATGATCCCAATGAAAGGATATAACTCTCTTGGGATCCAAATGATACGTACTTTTCCAGTCTATCCATGGCCCACCCAGCGAAGGTAAAGTTACAGTCTTAGCATAACAGTCTAGAACAACATCATAGGAAGCTAACCAATCTATACCTAAGATGAGATCAATATCTACCATATCTAGGGAAATTAGATCTCCCTACGTGTCAAGGCCAATGAAGGTCATAACATAAGATTGGTGCACGCGATCCACCACTAAAGATTCTCCTACGAGGGTAGATATGGATGGCATGGCAAGAGGCTCACTAGTAAAATCGAAACCTAAAGCAAAATATGCAGTCACATATGAGAAAGTTAATTTTGATTCAAATAACATAGATGAAGATATGAAATAAATGGGGTTGATACTTGCAATAACAATATCAGAGGCCTCTACCTTAGGTTTGGTGGGTATAGCATAACACTTTCAACATCCACTAGTATCCCTTCAATCACCACCACGGGCACCATTACCTTTACCTCACATACCTTTAGTAGTACCTACACCACCCTGAAGGTCACCTCTCATGGTTGAAATAGAAGTAGGCTTGAAAACATGATGGGGCCAATCCTTGGCTATATGGATAAATTGTTTACACACATAGTAACCTCTGCAGCCTGACTCAATCTAAGGAGGTACAAATTTGCTAGAACGGCCACCCTGAGATGACGCTCGACTACCCAAAGCCATGAAACCAAAAAACCTACAACTTGAACCCCTACAAGGGTGCCTACACTAGTTTACCATGGTACCCATAAGAACCTCTAAAGTTTCTGCCTCGAGGAGTGTGACCACTAAACTCGCCTTGATGGTGCACCCTTTTGGCGCTACCCTGAGTAGACAAAAAAATAGCCTCAGTCATATTTTCATGATCTACCATACTCTTAAATGATGCCCTTGACACCACTATATGGGCAGAGGCCAACTGGAAAGTAGTATCCAAACCCTATACAAAATTTTGAAAATTTTCAAACTCGATGGCAATAGAAATAGAATATCTAGACAAGGCATGAAAGTATGCCCCACACTAGAGAACAATCATAATCCCTTATCTAGGTGATCAAACTTATCTGTGATCTAATCCCTCAAATGGTATGGTACAAACTTGACTCAAAAGGCCTCAACAAACTAATCCTAAGCGATTTCTAAAAAACTAAGAGGTCTGTAACTAACAAATGACCTCTACCAATCTCTTGCTATATCTCTCAGCTGGTAGGTAGTATAAGCAACTTCATGTGACTCAAGCGATCCAAAATTATACAACTTTCCCAACAAATAATCAATAACTCATAGGCATCCTCAATCGTGACTGAAACACCTAAGGTTTTGGTCCTTAGAAAATTTCCAAGATTATCTCTGGATAAGCTATGACTAGGGGTATGGGTCGTATGCTGGTGTACTGTTGATAAGGTTGGTCGTACACTAACCAGTGATAGTTGGTGGGTCAGATTGGTTTTTAGAATGGGCACAACTTAGGTTGGTATTAGTCGTATGGTTTGGGTTTTCCTTTACTTAGTCCAAGACTTAGTAAAGTAACTTAGATTTGAGTAAGAGTAGCTCATCATCGGTCGTTAGATAGGGTACAAGTCGTATAGTCCATTTTATGTGTTGGACAATGTCAACTCCTCTTGGTTCTGTTATGGGTACGGGTTGAGGGTACTACTCGTATCCTTGGATGTGGTTTGTGTGGCATGGTCATATGTTGACAAGT
Source organism: Capsicum annuum (assembly GCF_002878395.1). Classification (NCBI taxonomy): domain Eukaryota; kingdom Viridiplantae; phylum Streptophyta; class Magnoliopsida; order Solanales; family Solanaceae; genus Capsicum; species Capsicum annuum. The sequence continues at coordinate 225,360,398 of NC_061111.1, read as the reverse complement.
GTGGGGGTCTAAGGGAGGTCTAATATATGAGTAGTGGGTACCACTCTTATTGGATGGTAGACTAGTATGGTGGAGTCATACCCACCTGTGCGGATTTTATGCAGTTAAGCTGGGGTAATCTGGATATTTCATCTCTAAACCCATTATGAACCCATGACTTATATCATATTTTGGAGGTTATTTGCCCTATTATTCTAATAAAAAATACTTAGAAACTCTTTAATTCTTTGTAAGTCTCTTGGATAAAGGAAGGCTAGGGTTTCATCTAGAGGAGCAATTTATGGCTTGTTAAGGTGATTTCTCTCCATCATATTCATAATCTAAGGCAAGATACTTCTCCCTCATTGTTAGTTCCAACTAAAGGCATGATTTATACAATGTTTTCATGGCATGATTTTGTATGGTTTTGTGATTTTCAAATATATGTTGGGAGTTTTAGTATTTAATGCTTGGTTATGGCTTTCTCATGTTTTAATTATTTTTTTACGTGATTTAATGTTGGTTTGGACAATTGGTTGCGTGGGAATGGTTAATTGGTAATTGGATTTGGTTTTGGGAACATTATGTCCCTAACATGTTTGATAAAATGCCTATGATAATGCTTATACTATATTATTGTACTTTTAATGAAACTATTGCATGGTATGGTTCGGTAATGAAACCCTAAATAATATAAATAATTTAAAACATTTGGAATGGTTAAATGTTAAGGTATGGTGGTTATAGTTACCGTTAATTAAACTTCCTTGTAGGGTACATGGGATTCCCCCAAGAAAACTTAATAAGGGAACCCTTGTGGGGGTACATGGGAATCCTTCAAGTTATCTTAATAATATTATATGTGGGTACACGAGAATTCATTTACATAAAAAGGTTGGCGATGATATCACTACTCATAGCCTTGGTTAATAACAATGGAATAATGGTTTGGTTGGTTGGAAATAGTTTTAATTAGGAAATAATGGCAGTGTGTGATAGCTAATCGTAAAGGTATAAGTCCAATAGATAGACACTAGAAACTCATGTTTTTAGACATGAGGGGTTGGTCATAGCGACCATATATGATACTAAAAGTTACATGGAAATCCTCTAAGTACATTGTACATATGTATCATGGAGATCGAAGTATACATGGAAATCCCTTACTCTTATAGTTTCTCTGATTCATGCACCTACATGCATCGATGCTCGTTCAAGGGGTTACACTGGGCCCATATAGCCCTTGGGTGGATCTAGGATTGTTAATTTACACTTACCCAAGTTAATGGTTTTAAAGGCATACTAAACCCGATTCGCTTTCTTGGAATGATTATTTATATATGTTTGGTTGTATGCACATGATTGGTTTACTTGGTTTTACTGGATGACATTATTTTATCCTTATCATGAGTACTTGCTAGCGTTCACCCGTTAACCTATTCTCGGGAGGCTGTCTCCCCATGCGATGTAGGAAACAACTATTCTACTCGCCCTGCTTAGTGCTCGAATTCGATATCAACTCCTGGATAGAAGTGGTGAGCTTACATATTCTTGAAGGCTCTATTTCATATTCATGGATGTTTTTACACACTTTGGTTTATTTATGGATATTGATTTTGGCTATGGTTGGGGGCATGTCTGAACCAGATATTATTTTTTTTGGTTAGAGGCTTTTGTGAAACTACTATGGGTTGGTATGATCGAGATCAGTAGCAATGTTACCTATAGTATGGGCATTGGTACTGGCGATAATACTGGTTGACTAACTTTCTCACTGTTTTATCCTTTTATATTATGTTATGGAACTTAGTTTGGTTATTGTTATGATTTTAGTTTATGGTTTTGGTTTAGTTATGGTTATTGGTTGGGTTTTTGATGATTGGGCTCCTTTGGGTTTATTTTGGTTATAGACCTATCCCAGAGTTTGGATTTATGCAATTACACGCTATCTTGTTATATATTCAAAATTTATCTGACTTAGGATATGCTGGATAGTTGGGTCAGGTATCAGGGGTAGTCTCTAGTCCTGGTTGGACTTGAGATGACTATTATGACAAGGAGCCTGGTCGGGTCATAGCAAGTTGGTATCAGAGCCTTAAGGTTTATGGTCAATTGGGAGTCTACAATTCCATGTCGGGTAACGTCTCTTTTAATGGTGTGTAGTATGCCACACTAACAAGGGAGAAGCTACAAGGAATTTAGGAATGTTTCACTTTCTTGGTATTATATTTTCAAGATTAGAGTCTAAGTCCTTGAATCTTCTCTAATCCTGGTTTGTCGCTTTTCATGTCATGCCAATTTGAGATGCAAGGTAACTCTCCTGTCTCAACTGGGGACAATGTAGAAGAGACACGTACTACTCAGGGGATCCATACTCGGTCTAGGGGTCCAGTCCTTGACATATCTAGCATTTCACTGATTGCTACTAGTCCTCCTCAGGATGAGGAGACTAATGCAAAATTTCACCAATCGTTTTATGTTATTACTTAGTTGGTTGCTGCTTAGATTGAGCGGGATGTATCTGGTGTTTCATCTGCTAAGGCCATAAGGGTTGGATAGTTCATAAAGATAAATCCTCTTACTTTTATTGGTGTGAAGGTGGTGGAGGATCCTTAGGGTTTCTTGGATAAAATGGAGAAAATTTTCTTGGTCATGCGGGCCACGAATATGGAAAAGTTGAATTTTGATTCTTACCAGCTTAAGGATATGGTGTGCCAATGGTACAAGGAGTGGAATAGGGTGATAGGTGATGTTGAGGAGTCTACCTTATGGGAGAATTTCTCTAATGCTTTTTTGGACTATTTCTTTCCTCTGGAGTTAAGAGAAATAAAGGCGGGGAAATTTATTAATCTAAAGCATAGGAATATGTTGGTCAAGGAATATGCTTTGAAGTTTCATCAGTTGTCAAGGTATGCTTCAAATATAGTGTCTGATATGTGAGCAATGATAAGAAAGTTCACTTCTAGGTTGTGTCGGGAGTTGATCCTTAAAAGCAAGATGACATTACTGATCAGGGATATGGATATTTCTATGTTGATTATTCATATATAGCAGGTAGAGAAAAAGAGAGGAAGCAGGCTAAGTTTGGGGAAGGAAGGGTAAAATATTCAAGTCATCTGAACAATTGTCGCTTAACAACAAGGCAGTTGAGATAGTGGTATGCGGCTAAAGAAAAAGTGGGGGAGTTCTAGTTCCTTTTCTACAGATAGTGCTCCTTACCCGAAGCCTTTGAGTGGTAGGCGTTAGTAGGGTGGTTATAATTCCTGAGCATAGGGTGCCCAATCTCAGGTAAGTAGAGCATATTCAGCCTTATTATGCCCTTCTTGTTGGTTCTATGATAGGTTGTATAGGGGTTTGTGTTATGAGGGGATGGAAAGGTATTTCAAGTATGGCCAGCCAGGTCATATGCTTAGAAACTTTCCAGTTGGTAAGGGTGCTTTGGGAGCGAGTAAGTCTCCGGTTGCTTCATCTTCTACTCATGCTTCAAAGGGTGCTATTTTCACATCTATTTCTACTTCTGGTACTAGCAAAGGTCGGAATAGGTTATATGCTCTTGCTACTATACAGGAATCTGAGGCATCACCTGATGTCGTGACTAGTATGTTTCAACTCTTTTCTCATGACCTGTATTGCTTAATTGATTTGGGGTCCACTTTCTTATTTGATCTCATTTGTGGCTGTGTATTTTGGTTTTAATCTTGAGGTTATATTGGATCCTTTTTCTATTTCTACCCTAGTAGGTGACTCTGTGGTTGCTAAAAGAGCCTATAAGGGGTGTGTGGTATCTGTTGGTAGTAAGCAGACTTTGGTGGATTTATTTTAACTTGGGATGGTGGATTTTGATGTTATTATAGGGATAGATTTGTTACTCTTGTTACGCATCCTTAGATTGTCGTACCCGTATGGTTGTCTTTATGTTTCCTAGTAAATTGGTTATTGAGTGGGAGGCTATTCCCTAGCTCCAAAGAGGAGGTTTATTTCTTATCTAAGAGCTCAGAGGTTAATATCTAAAGAGTGTCTCTATCATATGGACTAGGTCAAATATTTTTGCCGAAAGGTCCTTCTTTTCATTGGGTTCCGGTGGTGAATGATTTTCCATAGTTATTTTCGAATGATCTTCCTGGTATTCCTACGGATAGGGAGATTGAGTTTGGTATTTATTTGCTTTAGCAGACTCGTCCAATATCAATTCTTCCTTGAAGAATGCCTCCAGCTAAGTTGAGAGAACTCAAGGAACAACTTAAGGATCTCTTAGATAAAGGTTTTATCCATCCTAGTGTATCCCCTTGAGGTGTACCTATTTTATTTATGTACACGAAGGATGGTTCCCTTCAGATGTGCATTGAGTATCAGTAATTGAATAAGGCGACGATTAAGAACAAGTATCTTCTTCCAAGTATAGATGACTTGTTTGATCAATTGCAGGGTGCCAAATTTTTTCTAGGATAGATCTTCAGTTTGGGTATCATCAGCTTAAGATTAGAGAGGAGGATATCCCTAAAACATCTTTTCATACTCGGTATGGGGACTTTGAGTTCCTGATTATTTTATTTGGTTTAATAAATGCCTCGACGGTATTTATGGATCTGATGAATAAGGTTTTTAGGAAGTTTTTGGATCTTCTTAGCATTGTGTTCATTGATGACATCTTAGTTTATTGTAAGAGTGAGGTGGATCACACTAATCACCTCTATATAGTGTTGCAGACCTTGAAGGAGTAGCAGTTATATACTAAATTCTCCAAGTGTGAGTTTTGGTTCAACGCTGTGACTTTTCTTGGTCATATTATTTCTAGTGATGGGTTCATGGTGGATCCAAAAAAGGTGGCTGTGGTTAAAAGGTGGCCTAGACCTATGACTCCAAAAGTTATTTAAAGCTTCTTGGGTTTTGCTGGGTATTATAGGAGATTCGTGGAAAGTTTCTCGATGATAGCTTCCCTATTGACTAAGTTAACTTAGAAAAAGGCAAAGTTTTCTTGGTCGGATGTTTGTGAGGGGAGTTTTTAGATGCTGAAGGATAAGCTAACTTCGGCTCCGATTTGACATTTCCTAAGGGTAATGAGGGGTTTGTAGTTTATTGCGATGCGTCCCAGGTAGGACTTGGTTTTATTTTGATGCAGCATGGGAAGGTTATAGCCTATGCTTCCAGGCAGTTGAAGGTGCATGAGAGAAATTATCCTACATATGATTTGGATCTTTTACCAGTGGTTTTTGCTTTAAAAATTTGGCATCATTATTTGTATGGAGTGCACGTGGACATTTTTTCTAATTATAAGAGTTTGCATTATGTATTAACTCAAAATAAGCTAAATCTCAAGTAGAAGAGATAGTTGGACCTTCTCAAGGACTATGATATGAGTCTTTACTACCATCAGGTAAAGCTAACCTGGTTGCTGATGCCCTTAGTAGGTTATCCAAGGGGAGTTTGGCTCATATGGAAGAGGAGAAATAGAAGTTGGTGAAGGATATTCACCACTTGGCTAATCTTAGAGTTTGTATTTTGGACTTCAATGATGGTGGTGTGATGGTACTGGAAGTGGTTTGATAGTCTCTTAGTGCAAAGATCAAGGAGAAGTTAATGCTAGATCCTATCTTGATCAAAATCAAGAGTGATGTTGGTAGACAAAGGGTGATGGTGTTTGAGATTAGTGGTGATGGTACATTGAGGTACCAAGGGCGGTTATGTGTTCCCGACATCGATGGTTTACGATAGAGGGTTTTGGATGAGGTGAATGAATTGCACTATGTTGTTCATTTTGATTCGACAAAAATGTACCATGATATCATGGAAATGTATTAGTGGAATAGTATGAAAAGGGATATGGCTGATTTTATGGCCAAGTGTATGGAGTGACAACAAGTCAAAGTTGAGCAGATGAGGCTTGGTGGGTTGTATTAGGAACTGGAGTTACTGAAATGGAAAGTGGAGGTAATTAATATGGATTTCATTACCAATCTTCCTCGGTCTCGGAACCATTTTGATTCGACTTGGGTCATTATGGATATGATGACAAAGTCTTCTCACTTCTTGTCGGCTCGAACTAACTTTTCAACTTAGGACTATTTGAGGGCGTATCTTAATGAGATTGTTAATCTGCATGGGGTACCTATTTTGATTATCTCTGATCGATGTACATAATTTTTATCTCACTTTTGGCAATCTTTTTAGAAGGGGCTGGGTACCAAGGTTAGTCTGAGTACTATTTTCATCCGCTGATGCATGGGCAGGCAGAGAGAACTATTTTAACATTGGAGGACATGCTTCGTGCATGTGTGATTGACTATAATGGTAACTGGGTTTAGCATATACCTTTGTTAGAGTTTGCTTACAACCATAGTTACCATTCTAGTATTGGAATGGACTCTTTTGAGGCATTGTATGGTAAGAGGTGTAGATCTCCCATTGGGTGGTTCGAGCTTGGTGAGGCGGATATGTTCGGTTCAAATTTGGTTTATCAGGCTATGGAAAAGGTAAAGGTGATTCAGGATAGGCTTAAGGGTGACCAAAGTCGCCAAAATTCCTATGTGGATGTAAGGCATAGAAACTTAGAGTTTGAGGTTGGGGACAAGGTGTTCTTAAAGGTATCTCCCATGAAGGGAGTGATGCGGTTTGGTAAAGAGGGGAAGCTCAGTCTCCGGTATGTTAGTCCTTTATGGTTTTGTGAAGATTTTGCAATGTAGCTTATGAATTGGAGTTTCCTTCTAGTTTGAGCTTCATTCATCTAGAATTTTATGTCTCCATGTTGAGAAAGTGTCTTGGTGATACTTCTTTGGTGGTTCCTTTAGAAGGATTGGGTATCTCAGATTCTCCATCTTATGAAAAGGTCCCGATTGAGATATTGGATCAACAGGTTTGACAATTACAGACCAAGGATGTGGCCTCGGTTAAGGTTCAATGGAGGAACCACAAGGTGGAAGAGGCTGCATAGGATGCGGAGGTGGAAATGAATTCTAAATATACATATTTTTTTTGCTTCGAATATTTATGCGGAAGGTATGTGTTCTTGATCACATCTTTATTTTCTAACTTAGTTAAGGGTTACAATAGATCCTTGCATCTTTATTTTCTAACTTGGTGAATGGTTGGATTAATATTGGATAATTCAAATGAATCATGCCTATGTTTGACCTACCTTTTTCGTTATTCGGGGACTTATGATCCTAGTAGGGGAGACTGAAACACCCTTGGTTTTGGTCCTTAGAAAATTTCCTAGATTTCTGGTCTTTGGACAAGATATGACTAGGGGGTATATGTCATATGCTGGGGTACGGTTAGTAAGGTTGGTCATACACTTATGATGGTTGGTGGGTTGGATTGGTTTCTAAAATGGGTACGACTTGGGTTGGTATGAATTGTATGGTCAGATATTGATCATATGGTTTGGGTTGTCCTTCACTTAATCTGAGACTTAGTAAAGTAACTTGTATCTAAGTATGAGTAGCCGTGAGATAGGTAAGAGTCGTATAGTCCAACTTATATGTTGGACAGTGTCAACTCTTTTTGGTTCTATTATGGGTATGGGTTGCGAGAACTAGTCATATCCTTGGATACGGTTTGTATGATGTGGTCATATACTTACCAGTGTGGGCGTATAAGGGTGGTCTAGGATACCAGTGGTGGGTACCACTTGTATTGGAGGGTGCGACTAGATGGTCAAGTCGTATCCACCTGCACGGATTTTATGCAGTTAAGCTGGGGGTAATCTGGCTTTTCCTTTCTTAACCCATTATGACCCCACAACTTATATCATACTTGGGAGGTTATTTTCCCTATTATTCTAATAAAAAACACTTAGAAACACTTTCTAATACTCTCTAAGGATCTTGGGTAAAAGAAGGTTAGGGTTTCATCTAGAGGAGCAATTTGGGGCTTGTTTGGGTGATTTCTCTCTATCATCTTCATAATCTAAGGCAATATACTTCTCTCTCATTGTTCGTTCCAACTAAAGGCATAGTTTATATAATGTTTTCATGGCATGATTTTGTATGGTTTTGGGGTTTTCAAATATATGTTGGAGTTTTGGTATTAAATGCTTGGTTATGGATTTCTCATGTTTTAATTATGTTTTTACGTGCTTTAATGGTGGTTTGGACAATTGGTTGCATGAGAATGGTTAATTGGTAATTAGATTTGGTTTTGCAAACATTATGTCCCCAACATGTTTGATAAAATGCATATGATAATGATTTTACAACATTATTGGACTTTTAATGGAACTATTGCATGATATGGTTTGGTAATGGAACCCTAAATGATATAAATTGTTTAAATATTTTGGAATAATTTAAAACTAAGGTATGGTGGTTATGGTTAATTAAACTTCCTTGTGGGGTATATAGGATTCCTCCAAGAAAACTTAATAAGGGAACACGTGTGGGGCTACATGGGAATCCTTCAAGTTAACTCGATAATGTTATCTGTGGGTACACGGGAATCCATCTACATAAAAAGGTTGGCTAAAGACATTGCTTGCAAGATATCATCGGTATGATGATATCACTACTCATAGCCTTGGTTAATAATAATTGAATAACGGTTTGGTTGGTTGGAAATGGTTTAAATTGGGTAATAATGCTGGGTTGTGATAGCTAACCATGAATGTGCGAGTCCAATAGATGGACACTAGAAACTCATGTTTGCCGACATAAGGGGTTTGTCATAGCGACCATAAATGATACTAGGAGGTTCATGAGAATCCTATAAGTATATTGTACATATGTACCATGGAGAGCTAAGGGTACTTGGGAATCCCCTACTCTTATGGTATCTCTGATTCGTGTAACTACACGTATCAAGGCCCGTTTAGGGGGTTACATTGGTCCCATATAGCTCATAGATGGAATTAGGATGATTAAGCTACATATACCTAGGTTAATGGTTTTAAAGGCATGCTAACCTATCCTCAGACGGCTGTATCCCCACGTGATGCGAGAATCGACCATTCTTCTGCTCCTGCTTAGTGCTCGGATTCGAGATCAACTACTAGATTGAAATGGTGAGCTTTCATATTCCGAAATGCTCCATTTCATGATTATTTTTACACACTTTGGTTTATTAATGGATTTTGGTCTTTTCTATGGTTGAGGGCGTGTCCCAACCGAATATTGGTTTTCCTTTAGTTAGAGGCTTTTGTAAAACTACTATGGGCTGGTATGGGTGGGATCGATAATGGTTTCAGCCTTAGTATTGCCATAGGTATTGGGGCTGATACTGATTTACTAAATTTATCATTGTTCCATCCTTTTATATTATGTTAAGGAACTTGGTTTGGTTTTTGTTATGATATTGGTTTAGTTATGGTTATCGGTTGGGTTTGGGACGGTTAGGCTCCTTTGGGCCTATCCTAGAGTTTGGATTTGTGTAATTACACGATATCTTGTTATATGTTTGGACTTCATTCGACTTAAGATATATGCTGGATGGTTGGGTCGAACATCGGGGCTGGTCTATAGTCCTGGTTGAACTTGAGATGCCCATTACGACAAGGCTCCTGGTCGGGTCATGTCAATAACACCACTAAACTTGGATGACCCAAGCTAGTAAATCTCTCAAACCTTTTTTGATCCTCAGAAGACATAACAGTACTCGAAGCAACACGAGACATTGTGAATTTTGAAAGTTGTATTCCTACCTGAGTAGGTAACTAAGATGCAACTGAACCTCTAAAGTTGAAATACTATGCTAGAATACTAGCATAAAAATGAACAAGACTTAGATCCCGCAAAATACGACAAGTAGATGTCGGCATCGATGAAGGAATTATACTCAAAATAGAGGTACCACACTCATAGCTAGAGAAATGCTAGTCGTACCCAATCTCTAAATGACTAAGCAAATGAATCAATAAACCCTTCAAGGCTGGGGTAGTAGTACTTTGTGGAACATAGTAGGACCCACATCTCTGGAATGCTCAACCTTGAACTCATGGGAGATCCCCCTAGTACTACCTCTGGAAGGGGCAGATCCTCTTTCTTTTCCTCTACCTTAAGCCCGTCCACAACCCCTGCTTCATCCCCAAGGCTGGGCACTCTCTTCGAATTCCAGCTCAACATCTCTAGTCTCACTAGATATAGTCCTCACCATCTACATAGTGAAACATAATTTACAATATAGGATATTAGAAACCGCAAATAATATGGAACAAAATAAGGAAAATTTTCCTAAAGATATCTTTTAGCCTCTTGAATGAATGTCTATGCATAGATCCATGGGACTCTACTAGACACTCTGTACTTATACAGATGAAATCAATGAACCAAGTAGCTCTGATACCAATTTGTCACGATCCAAAACTCTGATAATGATTACACTTATTGCAGCTAAGCCTTGATAAGTAAGCTAATCACCTAAAATGATTTGTGAATGAAAATCACAACACAAATCCCAAGGCAAGAATTCTAGAATGAAGCCTGTAGACACGTAATTTTGTCCCGTCAATAATATTTCTTATTCTGATATCACACAATTTAACCCCATTTTTATAATTTTTCGCCAAGAAAATAAATAACTACCTCATCTTTTACTTATTTATGTATTTATTTTGTTTTGTTTTATCCAAATAACAAGTCATAACTAAATTTGTCTCATTCTTATAATCCAACAACCCACCCAATCAAAAACAGACACATAACCCCTACCCCCCAAATTAAAAACAACACCATCACCCTAATTTCTCCACTCTCATATTTTTTTTCCCTATTTGAAACCATTTCATAAAGGAAACAAAAAGTGTGGGCCCCAGGAGAGAATATTCTTAGAATTGTCCTATTCCTAAGAGAAACAGGAGCTCAATTCCTATTTATATATATATATATATATATATATATATATATATATA
>NC_061111.1:225335386-225349482 GCF_002878395.1 Capsicum annuum | reverse complement strand
TATATATATATATATATATATATATATATATATATATATAAGATCACTATGCATACATCTGGGGGGGAGGAATACAAAAAAAAGGGAAGAGCACCCATTAGCATCATCTTCATCGACAACCAGATAGGGAATTCCACTAAAAACAAAAAATCCTTCATTTTTTAGCGCAAGAAACCATACACCTATCATCATTATTCTTTAACCCCAATCGATTGAAAAACACTGTGATTCCATCGAAAGCTTGAACCAGCCATGGAGTTTTTATATTGAAATCAACTCTATTTTAATCGAGTTTTGCATTAGTTTCACATATAGTGGTGTTCCGTCGTGTTTTTCTTGATTTGGGTTCACCGTGCTTCGTTACTGATTTGAAATTCAAAGTCCTTCTCGTATTGATCAGTTCATCGTGAGTAGTTTTGGGCTTCGATCTTTCGATTACTGAGTTGGATTCGTCGCGATTGAGGTTATTCCAGAGGAAATTCCAAGTTTTGGCTTCATTAATATTATTACCAATCGAAACGGAAGGTCTATTTCTTTAACACATTCTCTCTTCTTTATTATAATTTGTTGTATTAGGCATGTTTTAAAATGGATGATTTGTTGAATGTTTGATGTTATTCATGTGGAATTCGTATGATTATCATGCTTTAATTATCGTTATGTCTATGTTGTTGATATTGAATTCCAAGTTGGAAATTGAGTTGATAACCGAGGCATGTGTAATTTTGGTTAAAAAGAGAATTTGGGGCGGGAAGGGAGAAATTGATACAAGTTGAAAGTGGATTAATTTTTTGTTCGTTGTCTTTTTGTTTAATTCGGTATAAGTATGAACGTGATAGATTTATGCCCAGTTGAAATGGATAGGCAATATAGGTTTGGGTAGGCAAAATTTAGAAATGATATTTTTGTTGAATGTTGGACTGTGCGTGTGAATGTTTTCTTTCTAGTTTATCGTATTAATTCAAATGTATTCATTTAGCCGCGGAATGCCTCGAGATACATTGTGTTTATTCACCGAGGAATGCCCCGACATACTATGTTGGGGGAAGATGTTCATGATGAAGACCTGAGGCATCGGGTAAAGCGCAGAAGTATAGTTAGAATTAGTGTAGGTTAGATAGGATTTATTTTTGCATTTTTATTTATTTGGGGTTGTAATAATCGGACTGGATACTATAATCTTGGATTTGTTTTATTTGTTTGTTTGTTTGATTGTTTTGTGTGATTTTTTGTGGTTTATATATTCATAATGTCAAATTAGCCGATATGTTCCACCAAGTGACCGTGGTCGAACCACGGGATTGAGGGGTGCCTAACACCTCCCCTCAGTCAACAGAATTTCTTAGTCAAAATCTCTGTTCGCAAACCAGTCTTAAAGAGTCAAATAATTTTTAAAAGGATTTTCCAAAGGTGACTTGGCATACCGGATTATGCCAAGTGGCTACTCTGAGTTTAAAAGGTAAATAATTCTTTTTGAAACAAATCTTTAGTTTTTCACTTTTAAAACCCTTTCGAACCTTAGTACAAATATTTTTGGAGTTAAAAAGGGGGTGTGACAGCTCTGGCGACTCTGCTGGGGAAACTTTTCTTAATTTGAGCTTATTTTTGGAGTTGTATCGGCTTTGTTTGGCATTATGGGTGTATAAACATTGTTTGTGATTATTGTTTGTGTCATTGTTATCACTGTTGTACGTTTACGTGCTCTTTGTTTACAATTTTTATCCTATGTGTTGTCGCTTTACATATGTCATCATATGCATAACTCGAGTCATTCTTTCCCCAATAAGTCCATAGTCAAAGTGTTGTATATGACCTATAGTTGAGTCACCCTTATTTTAGGAGGGGGAACCGTTGGTGTTTTAGAGTCGGTAGAAAGATCTCGCAGCCACTATCGACTATACGCTCCCCCGAACAGCCTTGTTAGTGAACCCTAACGTAGGTCAGCCCTTAGGTCATGCTTATTTGATTCATATTGAGACCTAGCAGGACCCACTTGGTCCTTAGTAGGAGACTAACCTCTAAAGTATCCCTACGTGCTAAATGTCGTATCTCTGAGGGTAACGAGGTCATTTGATGGACTGATTTGGAGAAAAACATGTGCTAGAAGTAAAGTGTGTAGATATGAAATGTGGAAAAGTGAAAAAAAAAGAGAAGCGCTTTGTAGTTTTTAACGTTCTTTATGGCTTTTGATTTTTCCAATTCAAAAATTCAGAAATATTTTTACCTTTGGCACTCATTTATACAAAAAAAAAAATCAAAAGTTTTTTACTTTGTCTCCTTTAACATGCATTCATAATTCGAAAACTTCAAAAAAGTTTTTTTAATAGGAGCCTTTCATAATTCAAAAAATATGGTAGAAGTTTTGTACATTTCATATATCATATAACAAAAATACCAAAAGATTTTTCCTTCATATTTGTTGGTGTCCGTTTTGTTTCGAGTGTCTAGTTAAAAACCCTAAAAAAGATTTTATTCGTCAGTCTTTGGTTATGTCTCTAAAGTGCAATATGTTATATACTCATTAATTTTCCAATTTGGACGAACTACGCATACCTGATTCCCGTCCCTCGAGGCGGGATACGTAGGCAACCCTCAGTTGGATTGTTAATCTCTTTAGTTTTTGGTCTTTGTCTCGATTTTAGCCTAGGGTCTATCTCCACATAATCTAGTGTTGTTTACTGGTCCTTGCCAAGTAGGCTGATTTCATTCGGCGGTACTGTTCGGTGATTTGGAGTCATAAGTGGTCTGTCCCTTCGACATATGTCTGTGTCAAATTCCCAAGGGTTGGGAATCTTTTGCTCTAATTGAATTGCTTGTTAAGTTAATGTCCTATGTGTTATTTCAGGATGGACCCAACCACAAGGTCTAGAGTTTGGATGGTTTCCAAGGTCCTTAAAAAGTTAGTCAAGTGGTGGGGTACGTTCAACTACGTTGAGCAGCATGAGCTAATGATGATGTTGGGTAATCTTATAGCCCTCCTGCGTCTCGCATCCCGTACAGATCTGATAGAGGAGGCGTCGACTTGTTAGGATCCTAGTAGTTTGGTGTTTAGGTTTGGAAAATGTGAAATGACGCCTACTCTGGCAGAAATATCTGGTCTATATCAGTTGTCTTATATCCGTCCGCAATCATACTAGCTCAAGCTTTCTTTAGCGTTGTGGTTTAAAGAGTAAGAATATGCATTAGGATGCCTTAATCAATCATGGATTTCCCTAGACTACTTGTTCGTTCGATTCGGATCATTGGGAGGTTTTGATTATTTTTGGGATGAGTTTCATATAACTAAGAAGAAATGGGAAAGAAAACGTCTTGAAATCTTTGCTCTTGCTTTGTTAGATACTTTAGTGTTTCCACAAGATGAAAGACGTATTAATACTCGGTTGCAATCTGTATTGATGTCCTTATTTCATAAGGAACAAGGGAGCAAGGTTACTCTAGTGCCTATGATTTTAGTAGAGATATATAAGGCCCTAACTTAAATAAAAGAGGGGATGCGGTTCTTCGAAGGAAGTAATCTAGTGTTGCAACTATGGATGATTGAGCATTTTCATGCTCCGTCTTTGATATAATCAAATGTCATTGATCGGTTCTTCTCTGATCGAGTGAAAGCCATGGAAGAAAGAATGCGCTTTGACAAATTCTCATTGCCAGTGAGAGTCGAGGCTTGGATTGAATTCCTCGAATCACGAACAGATGACAATGTTCTGTGGACCTATTTTTGGCTTCACCCGAAAACAATCTTGGTTGGATGTTGCGTGCAAATCCTTCTTGTTTTTTTGTGACTTAATTGTACTCGACCATACACCCCTCTAAGATTAATGCGTTTGTTGGGCAGACTGTAACATGTTCCACCGGTAATGGACCTCTAAAAGGACGTTGAGTATTTTAGAGACCAAGCTAAGGATAAAATTAAATACGAGCATTTCTGGGATAATGCAACATGGCAAGGCGTGAATACCCTCAAAGAAGGTTTAGATAATCCAGGATACACTCCAAGATATGGAATCTGTCTACAATCCATTCCTCGGGGTGTCAGTAGGCCAATACTAGCACAACTTAGAGGGAGAATACAAGAAAAATGTATAGTGGTTGACCGTCGGGATGAAAGTGCGACGGCCAAAGTGGAAGAATTGAGAGTTCAGTTAGCAGGTTTGCTCGCAACTGTGGAAGAGTATTAGAACAGTCTTTTCAGGTGTACTCCCCATGAGGCCATAACATGTACTAGGAGCTTTCTTCTAAATATCAAGGTGTCATTTCAGGGTGTGTTGCAAAATTTGACTGGAAAGGTGAGAACTTCATAGACGGGTCCATCTCAGCCAGGGACATCACAGAGAGCACCAGTTTGAAAGAGCACTTCTTATCTTTATTTAGTTTGAGTCATTTATTTTCTGTCATTGTATTGGCGTGTCTTTGTTAAGTTCATGTCAAGTTTGTTTTAACATTATGGTCTTTATTAGGAATGTCTCACATTGCGTCATATGGGTCTAGAGTGTTGTTTGGTATTTGGTGATTAGATTTAATTTGTCTTAATCTATTTAGTTGTCTCTCTTATGAATACGTCCTGATGTTGCATGGTTCTTTCGTTTTGTTTGCTTATCGTTACGAAAAAAAATTAAAAAATAAAAAATCTTCAATTTCGTGATATTTGTGCATATGTTTCCCGAACTACGCAAGATCTAATTCATGTACAACATGATACGTAGGCAACCTACTCGTGGGTTTTATCTAATCATTTTATTTCACTATTTTTCTTTTTTTAAAGGAAAATCAAAAGCCATAAAGAATGATAACAAGAAGGTAGATAGCTAAAAAATGGATGATGAGACCAGAAAAAAAGAAAGGAAAGAGACTGATGCGAAAGAAAACAGAAGCGAGGGTGAAAAAACAAAAGAGGTGTGGTTGGAGGAAAGAAGCAATTGAGTGTTGGAGAAAGATTGGGATGATGTTAAAATGACCTCACTACCCTCAAAGGCTGGTAGAAATGAACATGATTCTAGGATAATTTTACCAATGTGATTCCCATGCTTGTTGTGTGACCTAATCCTAATGGGTGTGGTCTTTGATGAGCATGTTTCTTTCAGATAATAGTGGTTGGTTTGCAGCACTCTGTCTAGTCACCCGTACTTTACTAGATTAAAAGCAAAGCTTTCCATGGCTAGTAGGGAGATTGAAAATTCGCTCATTGACTCGGATTAGGATCCCAGGGAAAAAAGTTCAGAATGCAATAATGAGGTAGTAAGGCTCATGCAACAACTGATAGATTTGCACTGTACGTGCGCTAGCGGAATACCTCCTCTTTCACTCCCTAAAGATTTTGGGAATAACCCTAATTGCCCATCGCTCTCTCAGGCGCAATTCTCTGTTCCCATTGAGTCACCTGAGCACGTGCCAGGATTCACTCAACGACAATATTATTCGGGCATTTCTAGTGTGCCCCTGGCAGCGCCCCAACCAAGGCCCACTACTCAGCCTGCGCCACCAGCAGTACCTGTATTTGTGGCTCCACCACCGCCTGAATCTCCTACCTATGCTGTGCATCCGACAATGGTACTTCCTTGGTCTGCCAGTGAACCAATGTTTAAAGTTTTGAAGAATCAGTATTATGCCCCGTAGCCCACTTTAAAGATGAATGAACCGTATAGGTACACTCAACCACCTACATTTCCATTTGATATGGAGAAGCCTATTACAACAGAGGAACAAGAAGTCATGGTACAGAAGTTCAAGAGTTTAGAACAGGCCATGAGGAATTTGTAGGGAGCCGGAGGTTATAAGAGTGTTGTATATAAAGATCATTGCATGTTCCCAAACATTAACCTCCCCCTTGGTTTTAAAATGCCCACGTTTGAGAAATACGCGGGGCATGGTGATCCCATGGCGCATTTGAGATGTTATTGCAACCAATTGAGGGCTGCAGAGGGAAGAGAAGAATTGCTTATGGCTTTCATTGGTGAGAGTCTTTCCGGTCTGGCTTCAGAATAGTTCGTCGATCAGTATATTCACAATTGGAACAATTGGGATGACCTAGCTAATGAATTTGTTCAACATTTTCAATATAACGTTGATCTGGTTTCTGATGAGAAATACCTGGTCAAAATAAAGAAGAAAAGTACTGAAGGCTTTCGGGAATACGCGATAAGATAGCGTGAACAGGCCATAAGGGTAAAACCTCTAATGAAGGAGAGTAAGTTGGTAGAGGTCTTCATTCAGGCACAAGATGAGACCTATTTTCAACATTTACTTCCGACGATGGGAAAGTCATTTATTGAAGTCCTAAAAATGGGAGAGATGATAGAGGACGAAATCAAGACTGGACGGATTATGAGTTTTACTGCATTAAAGGCCACCACCCAAGCAATTCAAGGTGGCTCTGTAACTTTTAGAGGTAAAAAGAAGAAAGAGGACGTGGCGACCGTTGTAGCTGGATCCCATTCGTATCCTAAAAGACTGCCTCGCCCCTATCACCAACCCCAAGCCTAAGCCTATGCCCAAGCTCCATGTATTCCTCCCCATCATTACTATCCCCCGTAAAACCCACCATATTTCATTCCACCACCCTCGTACCCAGTATATAACATATAACCATATGCTCAAACCCCTTCTTACCCGCAATGGCATGCGCAAGCTCCTCAAAATCATCCTTCAGCTCCTCTAAATTACCAAAACCCCTCCAAAACCATTTTCCAATCTAGGCCCGAGTATAAGAAAGAAAAGGCTGCCAAGAATCAATTCACACCTCTCAGGGAGTCGTATGCCAGTCTGTTTGATAGGTTGAGGAAGTTGAAGGTCTTGAGCCCAATTCAAGGAAAGCTTTCGAATCCACCTCCGAGAAATCTTGATTATTCGTTAAGATGTGCATATGGTTCTAACATGCCGGGGCACGATATTAAGAAATACTGGTATTTGAAGAGAGCTGTCCAACATTTAATTGATATAAATCAAATTCTGGATAAGGCCCCAGAAGTTCCAAACATTAATTAGAATCCGTTGCTAACCCATGCTGAAACCCATATGTTAGAATATATATGTAATGGGAAAGAGTCGTCAAGGTGTTATAAGCCTATTGTCAGAATACAGAACAATGAGGGCAAATCAGTAAATATGGCAGATTCATTAAAAGTAATATCATTCAGCCAGGAAGAAATGACAGAAGATAAAGTCAAAGAAAGCAAACAGAAACCCGTGATCACAGTAAAAAGAGGCAGAACGACTATTAGTTCAAGTCAGGATAAACCTAAGTTGATGGTGGTAGGAGCTATGAGTAAGCCTATTTTAATGGTGAAGAAAGCACTTACAGTCCTCATCAAACCGGTGACCCAACCTCTGATAGGTGATACGAAAAAGGTCCCCTGAAGCTATAAGCAACTGTGATAAGTTACTAGGGGAAGGAAGTTGTGGAAGAACTAGATGAGGTAGGGGGTATGACCCGGTCAGGAAGATGTTTCGTACCTGAAGGTTTAAAGAAGCCTAAGCCAATTGTGAATGGGCCTTCATCTATCAAGAAACCAGTCATCGAAGAAGAAGCCGAAGAATTTTTAAAAAAGATGAAATTACTGGAGTATCAATCATAGATCAGCTGAACAAGACCCCTGCTCAAATTTCCCTCTTATCTTTGTTGCTACAATCTAAGGAACATCGTGATGTTATATTGAAGGTATTGAATGAAGATTATGTTCCTAAAGAGATTATGGTAAATCAGCTTGAGAAAATGGTTGGAAAAATATTTGAGGTCAATCGGATCAGCTTTTCTGACGATGAATTGCTTGTTGAAGGTACAGGGCATAATCGGGGTCTTTATATTACCTTGAAGTGTGAAGATTTATACGTCACTCATGTCATGTTTGACGGAGGTTCCGACACAAATTTGAATATTGGTATTGAGAGGATCAAGCCCAACAATGTATGTGTTAGGGCTTTCGATGGTGTAAAATCAAACTCTATTGGCGAAATAGAACTAATGTTGATTATAGGGCCTGTTGAGTTTGCCATAGAGTTTCAAGTATTGAATATTGACTCCTCTTACAATCTGTTATTGGGAAGACCGTATATCCATAAGGCCAAGGCGATTGCATCTATATTGCACTAAATAATCAAGTTTGAGCATGACAGGCAAGAAGTGGTTATTCATGGTGAAGCGGATTTTTTTGCCTACGAAGATTCTCCCTTGTTCTTTATTGAAGCAAACAATGTAGAGGAGATATTTTTCTATCAAACTTTTAATACAGTGTCGATGAATCGTATCTTTGAAGGGTAGGTTATTCCAAAGCCATAATTGTCTCCCAATTCTGTCATGATGATAAATGAAATGTTAAAGTATGGATTTGATCCAGGAAATGGTTTAGGAGTATCTCTTCACGGTATAGTTTATCCCATATGTCCAAGGGATAACTTGGGAACTTTTGGTCTGGGTTTTGAACCTATGGCTGAAGATCTGAAGAAAGCCAAGGATAGAAAGAAAGAAATATGGTCACTCCCGCGCCCAGTGCCTCTACTCAGTAAGTTATTCATCAAGAGCAGTGTCGTGGCACCTATAGAGTTTAAAGCTAAATTGGTTGATGACTACCAGAACCTATTGATCAAAGTTGACATAGTTGAAGCAGGAGAAGGCACCAGTAAGGCAGACGTGCAATTCATAGGTCCAGCATCCAGCTCAATAATTGGGAAGTCACTCCTCTCCCCATTAGGGGGAGTTTTGGTAGTTTGTTTTATTTTTCTTCCTATTTATCCAAGTTATTTTAGGGTTGTAATTTGGATTTTAGTTAGTTTATGTTATGTTGGTGTTTAGTTTAAACCCTCCTATCTTTTCTTTTAATGAAATGCAATATCCCATTTATTTCCTGTCTAATATATTTCCATTTTTGTCTTTCTCTTTATACAATTCTCTTTATGCTGATTCTAATGACACGACATGCATGTAGAATTTTTAGCCTGATCTTAAAATCCAAACTAATCAAGATGTAATAAAACAAGAGGAGGAATATGATGAAGAGGAGGTGCTAGAAGAAATAATTAAAGAGTTGGAACAGTTTGAAGAAAAGCTGAATCTTAATCTGAATGAAACTGAGCCAATTAATCTGGGGATCAAGAAGATGTTAAGAAAACTAAAATAAGTGTACATGCTTCGCCACTGTTAAAATATGGAATGATTCAAGCATTAATTGATTATAAAAAAGTTTTTCCGTGGTCTTATAATGATATGCCTGGTCTAAGCACTGAATTAGTAGCCCATAAATTGCCAACTGATCCCGCATTCCCTCCTATCAAACAGAAGTTAAGGAATTTTAAAACTGATGCAAGTATTAAAATCAAAGAGAATCATGAAAAAACTTAAAGCCAAAGTAATTCGAGTGGCTTGTTATCCCACATGGTTATCAGATGTTGTTCCTGTCTTAAAAAAAGATGGCAAAATTTGAGTATGTGTTGATTACCGTGATTTAAACAGAGCAAGTCTGAAAGATGTTTTTTTTCTACCCAACATCCATATTTTGCTAGACAACTGCACTAAATATGAGGTTGCCTCTTTTGTAGATTGCTATGCCGAATACCACCAGATCACTATAGATGATGAAGATGCGCAAAAGATGTCTTTTATCACACCATGGGGGACCTATTGTTATCGAGTGATGCCATTCGGTTTGATGAATGTTGGAGCAATATACATGAGAGTCATGACCACTATGTTTCATGATATGATGCATAAGAAGATTGAGGTCTATGTGGATGATGTGATTATTAAATCTAAAAGTCAGGCTGACCGTGTCAAAGATTTAAGAGAGTTCTTTGAAAGGCTTTACAGGTATAATCTCAAGTTGAACCCGGCAAAATGTGTATTTGGAGTTCTATCTGGAAAGCTGTTGGCGTTTGTAGTCAGCCGTCGGGGTATCAAATTAGATCCTTCGAAGATCAAAGCCATTCAAGATTTGTCGCCGCCCAAGAACAGAACGGAGGTGATGAGTCTGCTTGGTAGGCTGAACTATATTAGTAGGTTTATTTCTCAACTCATAACCACGTGTGAGCCTATTTTCAAGTTGCTGAAAAAAAGTGCTGCGATTGAGTGGACTAAAAAATGTTAGGAAGCATTCAACAAACTCAAAAGATATCTATCGAATCCACCTGTGCTGGTACCATCGAAACTTGGTAGGCCTTTGATCTTATATTTATCGGTCATGGACAATTCTTTCAGTTGTGTTCTAGGTCAACATGATGTCACGGGCAAAAAGGAGCAGGCTATTTATTATCTTAACAAGAAGTTCACAACATATGAGGCCAAGTACACTCTTCTTGAAATGATATGTTGTGCCCTAACTTGGGTAGCAAAAATGTTGAAGCCTTATCTTTCATCCTACACTACTTATCTCATCTCCCGCATGGATCCTTTAAAGTATATCTTTCAGAAGCCTATGCCGACCGGTCGTTTGGCAAAGTGGCAAATATTGCTTACCGAGTTCGACATTGTATATGTGACTTAAATCGCCATGAAAGCCCAAGCCTTGGTAGATCATCTTGCTGAGAATCCTATTGACGAAGAGTACGAGCCATTAAAGACATATTTTCCTGATGAAGAAGTGTTGTGTGTCGATGAAGTTGTTATAGATGCTGATCCAGGTTGGAAGTTATTCTTCGATCGAGCTGTCAACATAAAAGGAGTCGGAATAGGTGCAGTTCTTATCTCTGAATTTGGGCAATATTTCTCGATAACAACACAACTTTAATTTTATTATACCAATAACATGGCAGAATATGAAACGTGCATTCTTGGTTTGAGGTTAGCTGTTGATATAGGAGTCCAGGAACTATTAGTGTTAGTGGATTTAGATTTGCTCGTCTATCAAATTCAAGGTGATTGGGAGACACAAGATTTAAAGCTAATACCATATCGACAATGCTTGCAGGAGCTATGTCAACGATTTTTGTCAGTAAAATTTAGGCATATTCCAAGGATTCATAATGAGATTTCTAATGCTTTAGCCAGTCTGTCTTTAATGCTCCAATATTCTGATAAAGCCTAAATCGATCCGGTGCATATATAGTCGTGATCATTATGCTTACTATAATGCGGTTGAAGAAGAGCTCGATGGAGAACCTTGGTTCTTTGATATCAAGCGATATATTCAGTCAGGAGAATACCCAACACATGCCACCAGTGATCAAAAGAGGACTATTAGGCATGTGGCTAGTGAATTTTTCTTAAGTGGGGGAATCTAATATAAAAGAACCCCAGATCTGGGACTTTTGAGGTATGTAGATGAAAAAGAAGGCTCAATGATTATGTTTGAAGTACACTCTGGAGTATGCAGGCCGCATATGAATGGTTATGTCTTATCTAAGAAGATTCTTCGAGCAGGTTATTTCTGGCTTACTATGGAGAGAGATTTTATTTGGTTTGTTTGAAAGTGTCATAAATGTCAAGTACACAGTGATCTGATACATTCACCTCCTGCTGAGTTGCATGCAATGTATGCTTCATGGCCGTTTGTAGCTTGGAGAATGGACGTGATTGGGCCGATTGAGCTGAAAGCATCAAATGGGCATAGATTCATTTTGGTGGCCATTGATTACTTCACAAAGTGGGTAGAAGCAGTAACTTTCAAGTTAATAACCAAGAAAGTGGTGGTGGATTTTGTTCATACCAATATCATTTGTAGGTTTGGAATTCCGAAGATGATCATTACAGACAACGTTGTCAATCTCAACAATCATTTGATGCAAGAAATATGCCAACAGTTTAAGATCGCACATCTAAATTCCACTCCATATCGTCCAAAGGTAAATGGCGCTGTGGAAGCCGCCAATAAGAATATCAAGAAGACACTGCAGAAAATGGTACAAGGGTCCAGACAATAGCATGAGAAGTTGCCATTTGCATTGCTAGGTTATCGTATTACTGTTCGTGCTTCAATAGGGGAAACTCCATATTTGTTGGTGTATGGGACAAAAGAAGTCATTCCCATAGAAGTTAAAATTCTCTCTCTTTGAGTTATTTTGGAAGTAGAGATTGATGATGATGAGTAGGTCAAAATCCAATTGGAACAGTTGAGCTTGATTAATGAAAAAAAACTGACGTCGGTATGTCATGGCCAATTGTATCAGAGAAGAATGGATCAAGCGTATAACAAAAAGGTATGCCCCAGGAATTTTGAAGTTGGTTAGTTGGTATTGAAACACATCCTTCCTCATCAGGTTGAAGCTAAAGGCAAGTTCTCCCCAAATTGGCAAGGTCCCTTTATTGTGAAAAAAGTGTTGCCCAATGGAGCCTTATATTTGACAGATATTGAAGGCAAAATGGCAGAAATATCTATCAATGCTGATGCGGTCAAAAGATATTATGTATGATATTTTATCCTTTGTTGATTCTATTGCATGTTTAGTACTTGCATTTTTGAAGATTGATACGATAAAGGCATTTCATTTTGCTATCCAAATATTGTGTCATCCTTTGTTTACCCCATTAGATCTTAGTTCTATTTTTCTTTCATATCCCTCTTTTGGAATCAAAACAGAGTAAAAAGTAAAATGTCAATATAATAAGAATAAAAGAAAAGCATGAAAAATAATAATAAAAGAAAAAAAGAGAGAAGAGAAATTAGATAAAAAGAAAGAACAAGCTGATGGAACTATGTGCGATCTGATTCTCCTCTCCTGGGAGTGAGATATGTAGGCTGGCCTATTCAGGGCTCGATCTAACCAAATAAAGATTTTAGAGTCACCCAGTCAACAAAAACTAGGGCATGAGTTAATGTTTTGTTTGAATCGATCCCAAAAATTATAAGTCCCACCCCAACTTCAAGTGTTGTTTGAGCCTCTTACAATTATTTTCTAACCTTATCCAAAAGCCAAGTTACAACCAAAGAAAGTCCTTCAGATCAATTTTTGATAATGTTAAGGATAAGCATGCAATGGATATGATAATACATTGTGGGGTACTACTTGTCTTCCTTAGTATAAGAAATCAGGAAAGAAATAAAAAATGAGAGAGTCTTATAGGTGAAAACCCTCGTGGGAACCATAAGGTGATGGTGAGTTGAGAGAAATAAATATAAGAGAGTCTTACTAGGGAAAACCCTCACGGGCACCATAAGGCGATGGGGTGTTGAGAGAAATAAAAATGAGAGAGTCTTATTGGTGAAAACCCTCATGGGCATCATAAGGCGATGACGAGTTTGAGAGAAAAGTGAAAAGGAAAGAGATTTGTTGGTGAAAGTCTTTTAAGATGACATCAATTGAATAAGATATATGAGTCCAATAGGTTTGAAGAAACGGCTCAGCGGCAAAGCCACGAACTCAACAATAGATGGGAAGTTTGGATGGGAAGATCAGGTAGCTTAATCCAAAATTCATGTCATAGTCATTGGAGTTGGTTGCCGTATTCAGATAATTTTTTATTTTTTATTTTTGAATAAGAGACATTGCCCTTTTCTTTCATTTACATGTTCATATTTTTGTCTCTTTTATGTCATTTATCAAAATAAAAGTCACCATCATTTCTTTACACTTTAAGTCAAGTTCGTATCGAAACGAGCGAGAAAGGATTTCAAAACTTGCTACCAGTCTTTCCAATTGTATGAGGAAAAGCCAAGGACTAGTACATGAAATAAATAGGATAGTAATTCAAAAAAAATCAAAGAAGTCTATTAACTGACAGGCTGCTGGATTTGTAGGAGTATTCAGATTGGAAAAGGGTGCATCTCAGAGGCATGGAAAAATGGAAATTCATTATTAGAGTTAGAAATCATTTCCCTTAATCTGGATCTGGGTCAATGATGTGATAAGACAGAGGCAAGTTTCAACGAACTGAACCAAAGGTGAAAGGAACAACGATTGGAGCAGATGCCTGGGAATCCAAGTGCTGTAAGCCATCATTAAGTTTTTAACTGACAAATTTTATTTGTTGAAACAGGGGAAAATTCACTTCATTTAATTCAGTTACCATTGGAAAAATACATCCATGAGGATTTTACTTTCTGTTCAGGACCCTCCTGAAAAATGAGATTTTACTTTCTGTTCAGGACCCTCATGAAAAATGGGATTTTACTTTCTATGCAGGACCCTCCTGAAAAATAGGATTTTACTTTTTGTTTAGGACCCTCCTGAAAAAC